>NW_017687750.1:5115-6064 GCF_001879085.1 Nicotiana attenuata | reverse complement strand
ATGAAAAATCAAGAAAGCATAAAAGTATCCAAAATATATACAGTCATCCGAATGAATCCATTCAAAAGTAGGTCTACCCCTCAAATGAAAGCTGGCATTGTCCCAATGCCAACTAGTCTAAATAAAGTATCAAAAAGAGAGAGGGTTAAGGATATAAGGAAACTCACTATGGCCTGTCTGTTTGCATAGGCTCATGTGTGGTCCCTGGGCCCTCTCTATGCTCGGGAACCTCAGTCTGGTTCCCTGTGTCCTGCTGCTCTGCTGCTGGGACCTGGGCCTGAACCTGGACAGGCTCCTGAGATACTTCCGGTGGCTGACTGGAGGAACCCTCTGCTGGGTCGGCCAACTGGATGACTGCGTCATCTGCTCTGGGAATCATCCTCCTCCTCTTGGGAGGCCTCTGAGACTACTCCGGCTGTGGATGAACTGCTGGTGCTGGGTCCTGGAGCAATAAGTCTAAAGGCAGGTGATCTGCCTTCATTCTGTCAACATCCGCTCTCAGCTCCTTCACGGACTCCTTGGAGGCCCGTGTCTTCCTCAACTTCTTGTGCTCCCTAGCAAGCTCCTTCAGAGCCTTTCTGTGTGAATCAACTACCTCAGAAAGCTTCTTCTGGTTGTCGAGGATTTTCTTCTGGTTGTCTAACATCTCCTTAAGTGCATCCTCTATGGACTGTGGAACCTGTGGAGCTGGAGGAGCCGACTGAGCCTCAACTTGGATGAGGCAGTCTGCATCCAGTTGTTGATACTCATAAGTGCCTGGATCAATCTGTGGGCAGTAATAGGATGGGCCCGCGAAGATGGAATCTCCAGGCCTGCTGATGTAGATGGACCGGCAGGAGTGGCTGTGGATGTGGATGGACCGGGAGGGATATCTGTGGAAGTGGAGGTAGGCTCAGCAGGAGCCACTACCACAACTGGCTCTTCAGACTGGCCAATTGTAGTAGTAGCT
>NW_017687750.1:0-738 GCF_001879085.1 Nicotiana attenuata | reverse complement strand
CTCTTGGACCTTCTTTTCAGGTCTTCCATGGCTCGTTCAATCTTCATAGTAATACCCTTGAACTCAGTTTCATTTAGAACCTTTAGTTTTTCTCATAGGTCTTTCTGCTTCAGCCAAATGTTTCTCATTGTATCTACATGCAGGTTCTATGTCCAGCAATCCTCCACCATCTTGGGAAAGTTCTCATGTGTTGACCAAACATTGAAGAATTTGAATGGTGGCTTGATCTTTGTCTCCCTCAGGTTAGTATTTATCATGATAGTTCTATGATCTGATATGTGAGGCAATGTGTACTCAGTAGTGAGATGTCCAAACTACATCATCCAATTTGCATTTCCCATTGCTCTGTCAATTCTATTCCAAATTCTGTCTCCACCTTGCTGTTTATTTGTCCAGGTATAGTAATCTCCCTTCCATGGTAGCTCATTCAGCATTAAGTTTATTTATACATTCAGCAAGTCCTTTATCTCAATGCTAGTTACTGCAGTACCATATAGTCTATCCCGTGGGCAGAATATGAAATTAAAATCACCCCAGATAATCCAGGGTTTAGATACCTTCTGTGAGATTCCACAAGCTGTTGCCGTAGCTCCTTTCTCTTTTCTAGTGTGTTATATCCATACACCACTGTCATATCACAATCAATGACTTGATTCCTTCTAACCACATTACAGTGTAGTAATTGTGCTTCTTGTTGTATACTCTTGATATGATATACTTCACTATCCCAAATTATCC
>NW_017687749.1:5307-6064 GCF_001879085.1 Nicotiana attenuata | reverse complement strand
CTGCTGAGGTCACAATTGCGATGATGGTATCCGCAATTGCGACACCTAGGGCATCAACACACCAACAGTTTAGATTTAGTCCAAAAAACATTCTACAACACGTCCGAAACTCATCCAAGCCCTCGGGGCTCCAAACCATATATCCACACAAGTCTAAAAAGTCATGAGAACTCGCTCGCGCAATCAAAACACAAAAATAACATCTAGAACTACGAATCAGACATCAAAATGCATAAATTTCAAAGTAAAGTTCAAGAACCTATAGAATTGCAACAAAGCATCCGAATCCTATCCAGTCAACTCCAAAAGACACCAAATTTTGCAGACAAAATCTAAATAGCAAAACGGACCTATTCCAAGTCCCAAAATCAAATTTTGCACCGGATAGCCAAAAGTCAACCTACGGTCAAACTTCTAAATCTCAAATTGCCAATATCGATAAAATAACAAAAATCAATCTACGGATCTCCGAACTCAATTACAGGCTAAAATCACAATACAAAGATATCAAAGCCATCAAAACACTACTCCGGGGTTGTTTTTACAAACATGAAAGTTCGGTCAACATAATCAACCTAAGTTTCTAATCCAAGAATCAAAGGGTTCAAAGCCACCCAAAACCTTCATGGAACGAAACCAGCAACACCGTATGTCATAATACAAAAATTACACAAGTGTGAAGCATAAAAGGGGAGATGGGGCAAAAATTCACAAAACGATCATGTAACGGGGAGGCGTGGACGGCACCCGGTGCCAT
>NW_017687749.1:0-1120 GCF_001879085.1 Nicotiana attenuata | reverse complement strand
TATACCAAGGATAATTGAATTTCGTACACACATTGGGTGACACCTAGTGTGACCAGCACACTTAGACCCTTAGGCTTAACTTTTATCACTGGGCTTGCCAAAGGGAAGCGTCTTCCTGAAAGACCTTTAAAAGTTACACTTTTGTTGTCTATTCTATTATTGCCAGAACACGATCTCTAAAATTCTCACAATGTCGACCATTATCAAATCCTCCGGTCCTTAATTGTATCTATTTTACTAGCCTATACTAATTTTTATTACTCCAGGGGTCTAAGTTAGCCTTCTAGTAAACACATTAGAGTCACCAACTCATTTCTCGAAGTGAGGATATAAGTTTATGGCTTATACTCTTTTATAGTCTCAAGGTCTATCTCCTTTTTTCTTTTACTTCACTTGACTATAAACCCTATCATCATGTCATATTTTGATTTACCGTTATCACCCATTTACTACATCTTGCTCATTATGCTTCATTTAATCTCTTCTTAGTCTCCTGGTAATATCTATGTCTATTACATTATTATGAAAACTTCAACAAAACATTCTTTCACATTTAGCTCCCGTTGCACAATCTCACTGTCTCTTCGGGTCGCCTAACATTCTATCTTTACTAGGGGTGGGAGTCATACTAAGGTAAATATTCATCCATTTTAGGATTCCGGTTCCTATCTTTTGAACTTTATGATTATTCTAGTATTCATATATGACTGTACTATTCTAGAGTGCACCATATGGGTGCCTCACAAGGAGAACTTTTACCATATTTGCAATATCCTTCGGAAATATCATCTAACACTTAAAATATACCCACCATTTTGTGTTACTCTAACCCCAACTGGATCTTTATATCTCATCATTCTTTTAAACTTTATCTGTTAACTCCTATAGGGCATAATTTAGATGGGTGTGGTCAATTCTACACATCTCTGTTAATGTTGAAAGTCACTTAGAATGCTTATATTTCGTTGCCTGAATTGTAAATACTAATAATCTTCACTAACTAGGTACCCCGTACCCTTCTTCACCTTGCTTTTTTTACTTGTTGAAACTTGTATCTACCTTCTGATTCTCTTATTACTTTTTAGCATATGGGTGCATTAGATATTCATGCGTTAGGGCT
>NW_017687748.1:5314-6064 GCF_001879085.1 Nicotiana attenuata | reverse complement strand
TTAGTTAAGAATTCATGGTACTTACCTGGGTCGGAGAGGTTATGCCCGATGTAGGCTTTTATCGAACTGTCGGTACTGTCCAACATGACAGGGTCGAGGTCCTCAACTGTCGCTTTGCAGGCTTCCACGATATCGGGGTTCCTGATGCCTTCCGTTGTCGGGGTGAATTTGGTCCCCGACATGGCTGATTGTTATGCTTCCGCACTTGCCCCTTTCAGTTGCTTGGTGTGGGTGCAATCTTGGGCGATTCGGTAACATTCTTGGGCGGTGCGTGGCTCGCCTCGGATACTGAATATTCCCCATGGGGTGGGAAACTTGATTACCTTATAGAGGTTCGATGGGACGGCTTGCATGGCGTGTATCCATGGGCGTCCTATGATGACGTTGTAAGCCGTTTCCTGGTTCATGATGTGGAAGGTGGTGTCCAGCGTGACTCCTCCCGCCAGGATCGGCAGTGATATCTCTTCGGAGGTGCGTTCTACTGCATTGTTAAAACCCGTTAGTGTTATGCAATGCGGTATTACTTTATCCTCAAGCCTCATTTGCGTGAGGACTCTCGGATGGATAATACACGCGCCGCTTCCGTCGTCTACCATAATTTTCTTTACATCAGTATCAGCAATGCGTAAGGTTATGACTAAAGCATCAGAGTGAGGGAAAGACAAACCGTCGGCATCAGACTTATCGAAGGTGATACAATCTTCGAAGTCATCATACCGTTCATGAGCGATTGTGCGCTTCAGTTTGTGC
>NW_017687748.1:0-1108 GCF_001879085.1 Nicotiana attenuata | reverse complement strand
GATGCTAGAGAATCATATTTAAATTGTGAATTATGTTTTTATATAAATTCTCTTTTAAATAAAAAGCATATTAAATAAAAGGAGTATTTTTTTATAAAAAAATATCAAATTATAATATCAAAATTCTTTCAAGATTCAATACTCCTTAAGAGATACGTATAAGATTTCGTATCGAATACATTACTTTTGATGTTTGAGTTGTAACCACGTTGCAGCTAATTTGCATATTATGATATATGTTATACTTTTCATATTATTCATGGTTGAATTAGAATTCATAAATATTTTAAATAGATTATTTGTTATAATTTTGTGATTTTAATGTAATTTTTATATTTATTTTATATTTTATATTATCTTAAAATCCTTAAAATTTATAAAATTTAAAGATCAGTGGGACTTACGCTCCATGTTTCAGGGCTTACGCCTCGCCTCGTCAGAAGTAAAACGCCTCGCCTCACGCCCCCACCTTTTAAAACATTTGTTGACTGTTTGGTCCAAACACTCCTAACCTAATTGATGCCAGGACTCTTTTACTAAGTCTAAGAAAAATGTCGCAATTGACATGCAATGAAGGCTGAGTGAATCTTCCAATTTTCCTAAAGACAAACCTATGCTCTTAAGTGGAAAAATGTCGTTTAGTCTGTGCCTTTTTCATTAACTCTATTATACTCCTTCCGTTTCAAATTAGATAAGATAGTTTGACTCGGCGCGAAATTGAAGGGGAAAAAAAAGACTTTTGCATTTTGTTGTCCTTAAAAGTGTATACGGGCAAAACCGAGCTCATGGTACGCCTCAGTTTCCGATGGAGTAAACGGAACAAGAGAAACGAGAAGGCTAGAAGCCGGAATCGAGGCAAGAAGCCCTCGATCCGGGGTCCGCCAACCGATCAAATGCATAATAGAACGGTTAACTGCTTAGGTGCATTCATTCCCCGAATGTGCGGTTGCCTGTCTGTTAGGCTCTAATCACTAACAAGTTTTTTGTTGACATTCAGTACAGAAAGGTGGTTGGTTTGTAGTTCCCGAAGTAGTAACTCCTCTCCACAACACAAGGTCAAAGAGCAAGGTAGCCACGGCTAGCAAAGACTTGGACACAGCTGTCTTTT
>NW_017687747.1:0-6064 GCF_001879085.1 Nicotiana attenuata | reverse complement strand
GCCCTTGCAACAAAACAACAAAAACTAAAAGAAAGGTAACTTATCTTTCGTTTCGGGGCCACATCTTCGAGAGCTGCATCGTTCGGGAGCCGCATCGTTCGGGAACCTCCTCCGTCGGGGACCTTATCTTCATCTCCTCCACTCTCGGAGCCACTAGCAGAATCCTCATCATCAGAGAGCAAAGCGGCAGCCTCTTTGTCCAAAGTCTTTGCTTCTTCAATATCGGCCAAGAGGTCAAAGCCACGAGCGTGCACCTCCTTGAGGGTTTCTCTCCGGGACTGTCGCCTGGAATGGTCAAGAGCACATGATAACTTTACTTCAGCTGCAGTGGAGATCTCCTATGCCCGAATGTTAGTGGCTCCAGCATCAGCTCGGTACGTAGACACAGACGTCTCTGCATCAGATTTGGCCTTTGCAAGCTCAGCAGCGGATTTAGTTTCGAGCTCCTCGATTTGCAGCTTCTGGCAAGGCTTTCCTCCTTTACACCTTGAAGCTGGCGTTCAATTGAAGTCAGCTGCTCCCGAAGAGTATCTTTCTTGGAGGCGAGACGGTCCATACATTGCTTCCATCCCAGGGTCTCGGCATCCTTCATCTTGAGCTCCTCTCGAAGTTGCTCCACCAGCTCGCCCTTCTGCTAGGCCTGCAAAGTTGAAGTGTTAGTCACTTAATCGAATAAATGCATAGCAAATCCTCAAAGGGTATATTACCTTTTCAATAAGTTCGGTATGTTCTCGATGAGCCTTCGCCAGCTCAACTTGGAGGTCCCTGATCTCCTCCTCTTTCTGAACATAAAGGCGCTTAAGGCCATCCCTCTCTTGTGCGAGCTTCTTGAGCTCGGCCTCACATCGAGCAAGCTCGGTTCGGGACTTGGAAAATGTTTCTCGATGGAGCGTCATAGCCTTCACAAAAGGAAAAAGTTAGACTCAGAACAACAAGGATAAAGCGCAGGCGTAATATTAAGGGCGAAAAATTACTTGTTTGAAAAGCCGCTGGGCCTCATCAAAAATAAATAAAGCATTTGGGTCGGGACCATCTTCGACCCCTGCAAGACACTCTTGAAAGATATCATGCCCTTCATGGCTGGTCCCCACATCGGGAGTTCTCATGTTCCGGGCATCTCGGAATTGCCCCTCGGAGAACTCAGGACCAGGCGGCGATTGATCTACGTTGATTACCCCAAGTGATCCACTAGGGACATTCTCTACTCTTTGGAGGGCTTCGGAACCGGGCCCCTCGATCTCACCCTCCAAATGACCTCCAAGACGAGGTGCTCTATCGCTGCCCGATGGCTCGGGGACTTTGCTCGAACTCCCCTCCAAGATTTCTTCAGTTCGAGAATGAATCTCATCAGCCACCATCGGTTCAGCGGTCTTTGAAGCGTCAGCGCTTCCTCTTTTCCGAACTACCAACAAGCAGTCGTGATCTTTCCCCTCTTCATCCTTATCCCGAAGGCGTTGGGCAGTTTCTAGAGACAGGACCACGGTATCGGTCTTAGGCTTCCGAGCCTTGCTTTTCTCTGGCTTCGGGGAATTTACAGGCGACCCCCTCTTTCGTTTCTTCCTTGGAGGGCTTTGGAATTTCTTCTTCACCGGGCGGGGGCGGCCGCATAGCAACGGCGTCTCCGAGGCCTGCATAAAGATGAAGTGAGTACTTCACTAAGAAACATAAGTATGCAAACAAGAGAACTCACTATGGTTTTAGCCTTCCATCGACCCTTGGCCAGGTCACGCCAGATACGTTCCGTGTATGAAGAAGTTGAGGCCAGTTGCCGAACCCACCCTTCAAGGTCTGGGACCGCACCAGGAAACCAAGCAATAGCTACACCATCAGAAAGGGATTAGATCGAGAAAAGGATGAGGTCGAGAAAGAGTAAGGAAAGCAGAGTATAAAGTCACTACCGAGAAATATGTACTTACGTTTCATGTTCCATTCCTCGGGGAATGGCATCCTCTCAGCAGGAATCATGTCGACGGTCCTGATTCGGACAAACCTACTTATCCATCCTCGGTCCTTGTCCTCATCTATGCTGGAGAAGAGAGATTTTGTGGATCAGCGTTGCAGCTTTATCAAACCACCTCGATAAAGGCGAGGGCTGTATAGCCTGATCAGGTGGTCGAGGGTGAAAGGCATCCCCTCGACCAAGCTCGAGAAGTACCTAATTAGGTTGACGATGCACCAAAATGAAGGGTAGATCTTGCCAAGCGTCACCTGGTATTGTTGGCAAAAATCGAGAATTACTAGGTCGATGGGACCCAGAGCTGGATCTACAGGACCCAACGTAAATGGGTAGGTATACACACTTAAGTACCCTACCTTATGAGTAGTGATGTCCTCTTCAGGGGAAGGGATCATTACATCTTTGTTCTTCCAGTTACAGTCCTCTTTCACCTGCTCGAGCTCATCTTCGGTTATCAAGCAAATGTATCGGGACACGGGCTCACATTGGCCTAGTGTCGATGTAGGATTATCGATTTTGAAATCGGAAGTTAGTTCGCACGTCGGGGGAATACACTCCTCGATACGAGGTGGAACCACCGCTCTACTTATGGCCGGCCGCGATGAAGAAGAAATTTTTTCTTGCTGAGGTACAGTTTTAGATGTTTTAGCCATTGCCGTTTGTAAGTTCAAGAGAAGAGAAGGAGTAGATGTTGTATTAAGAGCGAATTGAGAGAGGGGTGAACTCAAAGAAGTTGAAGGAGTTAAAGGGATTTTAAGAATGATTTGGGAAGTAAAGTTTGCAAAAATCGTGAAGTTGGCCTATTTATTGAGGCCGCTCAAGTGTGTTGGGGAAGCCGAACAGCCGACCATCAGCCGCCTCCAATTAATGACCTTGGGAACTATGCCAAAACGACTTTTCAATCACTTTAGCCGCTGACATCACGAGATTGACATCATGATCAAGGCATCGGAACATTGAAGATCAAACCATTTCTTATCCTCTTACTCTAAGAAACACGTGGACTATCTGTATACGGTCAAAATCAGATATGACCGATTTTCTGGGATCGAGGGGTCGTCTTAAGACTGAGTTCAGGCGAGGTCGAGTTCAAGCTCGATGGACTAGACTCGAGCTCAAAAACAGAGTGCAATGCCCGAGGATCGAAGTATGATGAGTATCGAAGCCGAGTATGCTCAACCCCAAGATAATGTCGTTATGGATTTGTAACAGAATAAGCAAGATTCCTGCCACGTCCCTAAAATCATGGCGCAAATCCCGGAATAGAATTGTACGATTCCGTCATAGGCGGTTAGACAACTGTCCCAATAAGATTCCTTACTGTAAGTGGAAATGTACCTTATGTAGGGCTCCCCTATTATATAAAGGGGGCCCCAATCATTTGTAAAGATCATCTAATCATTGGCAAAGAATATACTCTTTTACTTTTCTCGCTCATTGTTCATCAGAATTGTCCTTTAGCTTTATTGTTCTTGCTTTATTATTCTTAACCAATCTCGAGGTTACTTGGGCTCGAGGTCGATACTGACTTATCTACTGGTTTGATCTTACTTATTTCTTTCATTTATACTTTATACTTCTTAATTATTAATTGGTATTGAACTAAATCACATATCTTTAAAACCACAAATCAAATTTAATTGTTACTCGTATTTTCGAGGTAAACAGTAATAAAATTCTATTTCTCTATAAATTAATAGTGTAAAATTAAAAGTAACAAGAGACTTTTCTTCAACTAAAGTTTCTCTACTACAATATTTTAATTTTTTTTTATGGGTTTAAGCATGTTACTTTTTACCTGATTTATTATTTATCCACTATCAGCCTTTTTATGTTCTAATTATGAAAAAATTGTAATCCATTTTTTCCTCTTCAGAATTAATTGTATCGGATGCTTACTAGACTTTTACATGTTATTTTATTGATTTATTTTATTCTATAGAGCTTTTCATTAATTATATGGATCTCTAAAGCATTAATAAATTAATATTGATACACCTGAAAATAAAAAATTCTTTCAAATTATGTTTTAAGAGCAATAGTGGTGTTACAATTAGAGCGGTAAATTGGTTAGCAAAAAATGAGTTGATACGTTATAACCACACATATCTTCTTTCACATTTCTTATGACTTCCTGTTATTTGTATTTTCTTCTACCAAAAAAATTACAAGTAGTTTACCAAAAAAGCTACTACTTGTGGTAATAAAAAATAGAAATTTTTATCTCCTATAGTAAAGGTTGATACCTTATTTATTTTAAATAAATACCCTTTTAAAAAGTTATATTCCATAGCAACCTTTTGATTTTTATAGCCAAATATCTATTTATGGTCACTTCCTACTCTTAAGCCATAAAATACGCATGTATTATTTTTCTCTCTAATGTATTAGAATATCCGTCGTTTTCTATTTCTCGTGTAAAACCCCTCAATTTCTCCTCCATTTTTTACTCCCAAATCTCAAACTCCAATGGACGAAAATCATCCTTTTTCTATACCCAATTCAGCTCCATATCTGAAGCAAAAGTTGAAGAACTCCTTTTGCTTCTCCTATTGCTTTCCTCACAGCCACCCTTCTCCTCCGCCGTCATCCTCCGATGAGAATCCGGCACTGATTTGGGAACCGAATAACCTCCCGAATTTAAAAGACAAGGTTTTTACTATTTTCAGCTTTGGATCTAATCGGCACAAGAGACAACACTCCTCCTCTACTGATCCGTTCTGTTATGATCCGTCGAGTTATTCGCTGAATTTCGAAGATGGGTTAGATGATGAAGAAACCCCTTTGGGTAATTTCACTTCTCGACTCCCTCCTTCCCCCGCTGAGCAACTTGAATTTTCTGCTAATATATTTCAATGTATTTCAATGTATCTCGATGTATTTCATTGTATTCATTGTCTTTTTTTTTATTGTATTTCAATGTATCACGCTGTATTCTATGTATTTCATTGTATTCACTGTCTCGTTATATTCCATAAGTGTATTTTCATTTTTTTTTTAATTAATATAATCTATCTATTCAGATGTATTATATAATTTCTCTGAAGATTGATATATTTTTGGGGTGTTTTTCGGTTGAGAATCTTTTTTATAACTGGAAATACAAAATTTGTGTGTTATAATTGAGTTTCTTAAGTTATATTAGGAATCTATTATGTTAATTGATTCACTTTCCGTTTAAAAACAGTGTAATCCCCTATTTCGCGCCGTAACAGTCGAATACAATAATTTGTCCAGTTGTAATCCCATGTTTCACGCCATGAACACAGTCGAATACACTCGAATACAACAACTGATTAGCTGGACTTCTCTGATTCACACATATTTTTGCTACTGTATTCATGAANTAAGCTGATTATAGTAAAAATTCAAGCCAATTTTTTTATATTGATAATTGAAACCAATAGCGAAAATAAATATACAACCTCCCAAGACTGGTAGTACTGAGTCACGAACTCTAACTGAATACATGGAATGATCTGAAGGAAATTAAATATACAATACTGCTTGAATAATAATTGACAGTACAATAAAAAGGAAAGGCTCCAAGGGACTGCGACGACCAAGCAGCTCTACCTTCAATCCTTGCGATCACACTCTAACTCTGTCCAAGTCCTATATCTCCAATACCTGGCTCTGTACATAAAAAAATATACAGAAGTGTAGTATAATGTGATGACCCGAAAGGTCATCACTTGGTTTAGAAATAAATTCTGTGTTCTGAGGCCTAAAAACCTCCTATTTGTCTCACCTTGATTTGCGTGCGTAGTCCGGGCATGTATCCGGAAAGCCATTATGTGAAAATCTATGAAAAATGGTAAATTTTGCTTTTAAAATGAATTTGAGTTACGGACCCGGACCTGTGATCCGACGGTTCCGGAGGGTCCGTAGGAAATATGAGACTTGGGCGTATGCCCGGAATCGAATTCCGAGGTCCCAAGCCCAAGAAATGAATTTTTAAAGAAAATTAGTTTTCTGGAATACATATGAGTTTTGGAAATTTGAATGTTCTGAAATTGATGGTATCGGGCCCGTATCTTTGTTCCGGTACGCCGTACGAGTCGTACTATAGGTCGTTAGTAGTGTAACCGTATAAACGTTTTAGTT
>NW_017687746.1:5087-6065 GCF_001879085.1 Nicotiana attenuata | reverse complement strand
CTGGGTAGAAGGCAGTTTGTGTACAAATTCAAAAAGCACTTTGTGGTCTGGCCTCATTTTCACTTTTCTGAACTGCCCTGGCCTCAGGTACCTCTTCATCTGTTATGGTGTCACAAAAGTTCCTTGTGATCTGAAGATCAGTAGGCAACCCATCCAGGCAAGGCCACCTCTGCCTTGTATAATCATCATATCCCTCATTAAGGATGTCTAGAATCTTGCCCAGCTTTGCAGCATTGAACTTTACTTTGACACCTTTCACTGTGCTAGTCACCAGCCCATTCTTCACTGTCCCATTTGCCATAAACTCTACAAGTTCATTCCTGGCCAATTTTCCATCCATATGAAGAACCATGTCCTTCCAGCCCTGTGCTTCTAGTGCAGTCAGAAGCCTTATCATACCTGGCTCCTCCAGGTCCTGAGTAGTCTCCCTTTCAGCTACATCAGAAAAAACATAGCAAGATTTTACCTCTCTTTGGGTTTCTTGAGTTTTGGCCTGTTCAGAAGACCCAGGTTCATCTCCTTCACTGGTGGAGATGTAATCATCAGATTCAGAGCTAGAGTTGGTCTCAACTGCTGGGCCTGCTTTCTTTTGATTGGACTGAAGTTTTTCATTCAAAGTTGTTCTCAAAGAACCTGTAGCTACAGTTTTTCTTGCTAGCATTTTCTGGCGATGGAATCTAGGTTTTGGGTTTTCGACTGGTGGTGTGGAAGATGAGGTGTTGGGTGAAACAGGTGGTGGAGTGCCAGGATTGTCTTGGGGATTTGTCATGGTGAGGAATTTCTGAAAACCCTGAGAGAATTTTGGTGGTGTGAAGAGCTTTGGAGAGTTTCAGAGACGAGAGAGAATTATCAGGGGTTTTGTGAGGAATTGATGATTATTGAGTGGTTTGGGGTTTTTAAAGAGGGTAATTATTACTCAGAAACTGCAGCCTTTTCAGTAGTCACATAGAGGTCTAATCAATTTAGAGTTCCGGTCTC
>NW_017687746.1:0-2207 GCF_001879085.1 Nicotiana attenuata | reverse complement strand
CTATTTTATTATATACAAGCAGTGTTTTATAGCCTCTGCCCAGAAGCTATGAGGTAGTTTACTGGAAAGTAGCATGGTCCTTGCCATATCCTCAAGGGTCCTGTTCTTCCTTTCAACTACCCCATTTTGCTGAGGAGTCCTAGGGGCAGAAAATTATGATCTATTCCATTTTCATCACAAAATTTAGCAAACTGTGCATTTTCAAATTCAGTTCCATGATCAGACCTAATGGATGCAAGTTGATTTCCTAATTGTTTCTGGGTTTTTCTAATAAAAGCAGTGAACATTTCAAATGCTTCATCTTTAGAAGTTAGAAACAATACCCAGGTAAATCTAGAATAATCATCAACAAGCACCATTACATATCTTTTACCACCTCTGCTCATGGTTCTCATTGGACCACAAAGATCCATATGAACCAGTTCCAACGTCTTGGACGTACTTACCATTTTCTTAGGTTTGAAGGATGACCTTACTTGCTTCCCCCTTGCACATGCCTCACGAACTTTGTCTTCCTTGAACTTGATATTAGGTAACCCTATCACCAAGTCCTTGGAGACTAATTTGTTCAATTGATTTAGACTGGCATGGCCAAGTCTTTTGTGCCAAAGGAGGGGATCATTAATTAACACACTCAAGCAAGTGAGTTCATTTTTAGAGAGAGTTGACAGATCTACAATGTAAATATTGTTAACTCTCCTTCCCTGCAAAACAATCTTGTCAGTAGTAAGGCTAATCACAAAACATTTTGTGGAAGTGAAAGCCACAAGGTTACCTCTGTCACACAGTTGTGACACACTTATCAGGCTATATTTTAAGCCATCTATCAAATAGACATTCTCAATGGAATGAGAGTCTGTCTTTCCTACCTTTCCAACACCAATGATCTCACCTTTCTTTCCATTTCCAAAGGAGACATTACCTCCTTTTAGGTTCTCAAGTGAAAGGAACTAGTTCTTGTTACCAGTCATATGTTTTGAGCAGCCACTATCCATGTACCATATTTGGCTACTTCCCTTCACTTGGTCCTCCTTTTCATCTTCTGATTCTCCGATGGCCATAAGAGCTTGCTCATCTTCAGCTTCATTTTCTGAGTCCTCATCTGATGTTTCTCCCCATGCAGCAACCATAGCTTTAGTTGATCCCTTGTTCCTTTTTGGTTGAACCTGTTCCTTCTTCCTGTTTCTTCTTTATGCTCTTTCTTTCTTCCATTCAATCTCCCATTGAGGGCAGTTTCTGATGTGGTGATCAGTCTTTCCACACTTTGTAACACCCCTCATTGGTTTGTTTCTCAGGAGCCCTAGGTTTGCTGAATGTTGTTCCTTTTGAAGCACCCTTTCCTCTCATAAGATATTTCGCGAAATCTCTGGTTATCATAGCCATTTCATCATCTTCAAGATCTGATCCTTCTGAAATTCTGAGAGCCAGACTTTTTTCTTTCTTTGGAGCATCCATCTTCATTGTTTGCCTTCTCAATTCATAGGCAGTGAGATTTCTAATCAGTTCATCCAACTTTAAAGTAGCAATGTTCTTGGATTCCTGAATGGCAGTGATTTTACTTTCCCAGGAGATTGGCAGAACTCTAGTTAGAATCTTCTCCACCTTGTCTTCTTCCAGGATAATCCTTCCAAGCGACTCAAGTTCATTTGTCAGTGTAGTGAACCTGGTATACATTTCTTGGATAGTTTCTTCATCCTTCATAGTAAAATTCTCATATTGAGAATATAACAGTGTTCCTCTTGACCTCTTCACCTGAGGTGTTCCTTCATGAGCCACTTGTAAAGTATCCCAAATCTCCTTGGTAGTAGTACAGCCTTGAATCCTGCTGTACTCATCAGGACCAAGTCCACACACTAACCATTTCTTGGCTTTTGCATTTTTCTCCCATTTCCTTAGATCTTCAGCAGTACAATCTACTCTTGTCTTTGGAACATCCACTCCTTCAGCATTCTTCTTGGTTGTGGCTAAAGGACCATCAGTGATGATATCCCAAAGCTCATAGTCTTCGCCCATTATATGGTCCCTCATCCTGTTTTTTCCACCTAGGAGTAGTAGAGGCCATTGAAGAGAGGAGGCCTGGCAGTGGATTGCCCTTCCCAGTTCCCAAGTGGTGCACTCATGTTGATCTTTTCCTAAGGTGTTAACCTCTTCAAGGATCACCTGCTCTGATACCAATTGATGTTATAAACGTCAATACCACACAAGAG
>NW_017687745.1:4854-6065 GCF_001879085.1 Nicotiana attenuata | reverse complement strand
AGAAATAATATAATACAACATCCGTCCGGAATACAGTGGATAGAAAGTAAACACAATATACTAGAAGGGACTATACTAGCTGCGGGCCGCCTCGAATAATGCAACTCACCTAGTCCTCGAATCATCCGTGCTGCTGCGCCCAGTAGGCCACTAGAGTTACATATACCTGTGCAACAGAAATGCACAGAAGTGTAGTATGAGTACGAAAATAATGTGTACTCAATGAGTATCCCGTCTAATCTCGAAGAAGTAGAGACGAGATGGTCGACTTCGACACTTACTAATGGTCCAATAATGATGTCAATAATTCATTAAATCGTGAACTCTTATAAACATGATTTTTAATCCAATAGGAGGAAACAAGTAAACAATTATTTCTTTTATAGGTAGTTTTCCCAAAATTCCTTTTCATTATTTATCCAAATATTCTCAAGCCATGAAGAGGCAATAACAACTTCAATAAGTTCAAGGCAGCAATACAAGCATGCGCAAATAACACCGTGGTACGTACGGCCCGCTCCAACAAAAAATAAACTGTGCACTGCCGAGGGTCGAACGGCGCGAACCATAGATGCATCAATTACCCCGATCGCGAACTATCCATGCGACGCGGTCAACATAAGATAAACAATCACCCTGCTCGCAAACCATCCATGCGACGGAGGTACACATAGAAATACATGCTCAGATAGCCAATTAAAAATTTATCGGGGAATATTATTCAAATAAAAGCCACTTTCTCTTTTAACAATTTAAGAAAATGAAGTTTAATCCTTTTAGAAGTTCATCTACTAATTCAATGTGATTTAAGCAATTCAAGCTGTCAATAAGGTTACAGATATTCCAAATATAGCATGCTTTGGGTCCTAAACTACCCGGACAACGGCATAATAGTAGCTACGCACGGACTCTCGTCATCTCGTGCATACGTAGCCCCCACAAATAGGAGCACATAACCAATTAACTCACCTATGGGGACAATTCCCTCTTACAAGGTTAGAAAGGAGACTCACCTCGCTCCGAAGGTCCATAACCGGCATTCCACGCCCTTCCGAAGACTCGAATCGGTGCACAACGCTCCAAAACTAGCCAATAATTATGTAAATCCATTAATATTTGCTAAGGTACTCATTATAATCAAATTTATAACAATTCCTAACCCCGATCGAAAAGTTGACAAAAATGCCCTCGGGCCCACGTGCCCGGAATCC
>NW_017687745.1:0-3250 GCF_001879085.1 Nicotiana attenuata | reverse complement strand
GCGAACATTCACCTGACGAACGCGAAGCACAAGCTGCTCACTTTCCGCGAACGCGAGACCTCAGACGCGAACGCGAATCACAAACTCAGGCCAACCCAATTTCCTTCTACGCGATCGCGAGGGACCTCACGCGATCGCGAAGGCTAATTCTTCTGCAACAGCTGATGATCAATTTCTGCAACATTTTTCAACTTCAAACTTCCCGTTAGCCATCCGAAATCACCCCGAGGCCCCCGGGACCTCAACCAAAAGCACCGACACCTCCTATAACATCATTCAAACTTGTTCCAATCATCAAAACGCCTCAAACAACACCAAAATCATCAAATTACATTGAATTCAAGCCTAAGTTCTTTTAAAACTACCGAAACACGCATTTGATCAAAAACCCAACCAAATCACCTCCGAATGACCTGAAACTTTGCACACACATCCCAAATCACATAACAAAGCTACTACAACTCTCGGAATTCCATTCCGACCCTCGGATCAAAATCTCACCTATCAACCGGAATTTGCCAAAATACTAACTTCGCCAATTCAAGCCTAATTCTACACCGGACCTCCAAAACCAATTCCGATCACGCTCCTAAGTCATAAATCACCCAACGAAGCTAACCAAATGATAAAAACTCCGATCCGAGCTCATATACATATAAGTCAACTCTTGGTCAAACCTTTCAAATTCCAAGCTTTCAACTGAGACTGTTCTTTCAAATTCTTTCCGATTTTCCTGAAAAACCAAAACCAACAGTCTACATCAGTCATAATACATCACACGGGGCAAGTCATGCCCGAGAACTGGCGAACAAAGTGCAAATGCTCAAAACGACCGGTCGGGTCGTTACACAAAGCAACACATATTGATTATTGTAGGACTCCAGGACATAATGTTCATAAATGTCCTGATTTGTTGAAGGATGAAAATAATATCCAGGACATATTTTTCGAATGTGCTAAACTTCTAGAAATCTAGACATTAAACTGAGATTTCCAGAAGTTAAGGAAATTTTAGAAATTTATGTCCTTAATATTAGATTCATTCTTCAATTTTTCAGGACGTTTCAAAAAATTATGTCCTGAAGTTTACTTGTACCAATCTCATTTTAAAAATAAGATGTAGTAAGCTGCAGGCGTCAAGTTTTATAAAGGAAAGGACTTTTGTTTACTTATGGCAAGAGTATAATCCCATACACAATAATTGGTCCGACAAAGGAAACTTGAGCTCCCAAAAAAAAGAAAAAGAAACAAAGAGCACGTAAGCACAAAGAAACTTTGAAAATTCAGGACATTATATATATAACCATCTGCTAAAGTTTACTTGCTCAAATAAAAAAAATCTAAATGAATCCAATTTATAGCAAAAACTTAAAAGATTAGATAAACATAAGTGAATATATATCTATAGTTCTCTATGCTTCCTTGAAAATGGGTGGACTGGCCGAGAATATATACAAGATGTTCTGTTATGACCAATTCTTCTGCAACGACCACATTTGAATATTATTTTTGATGATTCGGTAGCTGGAATATGCCTTTTCTTCTGTCTTCTATCTGGCAGGACCTTGAAATCTGGAGGTTTAATGATTTGTGACTTAACACTCTCTGGTACAATCCAAGAATCCGTATGTCTTGCAGGATGTATTTGTCTTTCATATATTTTCAGCCAAGATTCCTTTAAGTACCATTCAGAGTAGAAATTGGACTTCTTGATGTTTCTCTTCTCGATAGCTGCAATTGCATGTATTAATTCATCAAATTGAAACTGAAAACAATCACATGTTCTTTTGTTTAAGTCCACCAAGAAAGTATTTCCCTCTTCCTCAACTCTAGAACGCCATGAATCAACAGGGGAGACCTTCAAAGTTGAAAAACTATAAGTTAGTACATTATGTAAAATTATCATTAAAATAATAATCTAAAGTAAGAACATAACACTTACATTTAAAGTAAAATCTAAATATATCTTTTTCTTCAATTCCTCTTCTACCCAACATGAAACATCATAAAACGTTCCTTCCGCTTCATTTCTTTTTTCATAAAACCAACGTTGTAGCTTCACTTGGATGAAATACATCATTCTCAATATAGGCAGCTCCCTTGCTTCTAATAGCACAAAATTCATTGACTCAACTATGTTTGTTGTGAGCATGTCATATCTTCGTTGTGGACAACAAGAACGTGCCCACCTTTCCGGTGGTTCTACCATCAAGTAGTCAAAAGTCTTCTTATCAACTTTTGCTATCTCTGACATGTATAAATCAAATTCTTTGCGCCTGTATACTCTTGTAGCACTTTGAAAAAGTTCTATGACCTCATTTTTTACTTTCCTTCGCTTTAGGTTCTGCTCCAAATGATAGATACAAATCCCATGGTGGCTTTCAGGATATACCTTTGCGATGCCATGTGCAATAGATTGATGCCTATCTGATAAAAAAATTAAATTGTCATGGCTCCCAATTGCATTGTGAAGCTCACTAAAGTACCACTCATAGGAGTTGTTATTTTCAGATTCTGCAATCCTAAAGGCTAGTGGGAATATTTGGTTATTTGCATCCTTTGAAACTGAAATCATTAAAACACCACGATATTTTGACTTAAAAAAAGTTGCATCAACATCAATCACCGGTCTACAATGTTTCCAACCAGCTATTGATGTCACGACCCCAAATCCACTAAGGGTCGTGGTGGTGCCGGACATCGCTCTCAGGCAAGCCAATCAAGCTACTTAATCAAATTCTCATTTAAATATTTCCGAAAACACTTCTTTTATACATTTAAAACAATACATAGTAAGTTCCTCCGAATAAATAATGAAACATTTAACAACCTTTAAAGTTTATGAATAAACCCAAATACATCCCAGAACCCGGTGTCACAAGTACATGAGCAATTTCTAAGAAATAATATAATACAACATCCGTCCGGAATACAGTGGATAGAAAGTAAACACAATATACTAGAAGGGACTATACTAGCTGCGGGCCGCCTCGAATAATGCAACTCACCTAGTCCTCGAATCATCCGTGCTGCTGCGCCCAGTAGGCCACTAGAGTTACATATACCTGTGCAACAGAAATGCACAGAAGTGTAGTATGAGTACGAAAATAATGTGTACTCAATGAGTATCCCGTCTAATCTCGAAGAAGTAGAGACGAGATGGTCGACTTCGACACTTACTAATGGTCCAATAATGATGTCAATAATTCATTAAATCGTGAACTCTTATAAACATGATTTTTAATCCAAT
>NW_017687744.1:3275-6065 GCF_001879085.1 Nicotiana attenuata | reverse complement strand
TTGGGAATTTTAGCCTATTATGGACTTTTCCAATTTTTCTTAGACTTAGGCCTTTCCTTGGACCTCAAATTACTTACCATAAGACTTATACACATATCTACCAAATCCAATGGATGTACAGCATGTTAATAGCACATGAAAATATTATAATGAGCCTACATGACACCACGAAATCCTAAATTACTTAGCGAAAATTTCCGGGGCCTTACATTTTCCCCCCCCCTTAGGATCATTCGTCCTCGAATGAGGAGTAGATTCCGACTTAAACGCTTAATATAATAAATCTCCTTTCTTACCTACCTCAAGACCCTAATTTTGACTAACTCCTAAGTTTTTCAGAAATTTCGGCAGAGTCTCCTTTGTAACTAGGCCTATCCACCTGCCAGAGAATCACCAAAATAGCCTTAACAACACATCCACAACTAGACGGAGCACCACAATGTATATATCAACAATACTAATCTCAGTATTACAAGCACTACATTATTATAAGGATACAAGAACATGGACTGCACAGTTTTAGATCAAAACACCTATATGGTATCTTTCAGGGAAAAAAAAATTATTTTCCTTCCACGACACTTTCAGTCTCCCAGATGACCTTCTCAACTTACAAGCTCTATCATGAACATTCTCCGAAATAATATCAACTCCCAAACATACATAACAAGGATGACAGATAGACATCTCGCATGAGTTAACTATCCATTGACTTTACCTTTTATAATTTCCACTGTACAATTTACATCCCACCGGATATTGCAATTCATGGTAACAACAATAACCCTCAATTCCATCACATGGCATCATACCATCAAGAATGTCATTTCATAGTAACCAAACAATCATGTGTTCATAATATTCCTTACCAGCCATTAATGTAATCACAAAGGTGTTCATCAACAAGAATATAATTTCATTTCAATCAACAATCCATATGAAGTCAAGCCACGATGATTCTTACCAGCAGTGCATCATATAGGATATTACCATGATCATATAGTTCAATCAAATCAATTCATACCCCTCTTTTATCACTACCTTCTTAGACATAAACATATGGAAACACGAAGTACATGAGGAACAGTTACGGGGAACATCATACTCCTAGTGCAACCTACTGTGTAATACACTTATGTTACCTTTATAATCAACTCCCATAACATCTTCAGGGGAAAATATGGAGAATAGCCTGCTCACCCTCCAAACTCTAAATCTCTAGGCGAACACTCACACTAAACCCTTGATGACCTTCAACAATTACTCTAAGATGTGCTATCATAAACTGACCATAGAATTACCTATCAAATATATATATGTGATCATACTGTGAAGCTTCATCTTCGACTCATCTGAACTTACAATACCCAATGGATCTAATACAATGAGGAACAGCGGAGTTCAAGATCAGGCTGGAGTTATTCAGGAGTCCATTAATGCGCTGAGTTGAGTACTTCATGAGGTTATATGCTAAGAGACACAGAAGGTTACTACTAACAATACTGACATGGTTAATCACTGTGACTACGTCAATTATTACACAAATGAGGCATAGGGGTAAGTAGTACATTGGCAATAGGAATCATTAAGGAGGAATACTCAAGTACGTGAACCACTCATTTTCTAGAGTGTAGGGAAAATCCGTTTATCAAGAATAAGAATACTTTGGCACCTTCAATGCGATATGGGATTCAAAACACATGAAGTGGAATTACACTCCTGACATTAGCTAACATAAGGAATCTATGCTGTAAGCCCATGAGGATGAAAATGAAGTTAAAACACTTATGAGATTATCATAACTCAAACAGCTTAACCCTCCTTGACAGTTGACCCTATATGAGAGAACTAAAGGTATGACAACTTGTCTTCCAAATCAATATGCTCATGATATGTGCAAAAATCTGAAGGCATCCAATCTCACCCCTTTCACGGGTAAAACCACATAGCTCGGACATCTAAATGTTGGGATGAAATAATGTACTGGTTAGAGGCATTCTAATGGTTAACACGATGCTCCGGGGAGAAAGACAAATGACACTCTTATACACCAAAGGAGGTAGAATACCATGGATAGCAAAACTCCCCTCGCATGACAATGATATAGTTAATTATTCTAGAAGTCGAGTGATAAGAAAGCCACGTAACCCATCCAATCTGACCCATTTAAGACTTTGGAAAAAGGGGATGCACTTTGGTTTGAAATCAGGAAAATTTTAGCCTGATCTTAAAGGAAAATCATTACTTTTGAAACCCATGGGACAAGCCCTCGTAGTCCTAGAAAATCGATAACAATGGCGAGGAAGTACTTAAAACCATTACGAGTTGGTATAAAACAAGACCTCAAAGTGCCCACATGGATAAGTTCGAAAGAATGAGGCGTCTTATTGCATTTATCGAGGAGAAGTAATCTGGGTTATCTAGTCACATGGACAAGCAGAGGAGGTAAATGGTTGTTCGAAGAACATCTATGAAGAATACCAGCAATATTTATTTATTCTAACAAAAGGAATATGTCCCCATCCTTAATACTACAAGACTTCCTCTTTGATGCCATGAAACGTAAATGAATTCTACAATGAGAGTCATCTGATGAAATGGATAGTAGGGTAGCAAAACTAATGAGCACCATTCGGAACCAATGAGCATAAACCAAATTGAAGACATTAGAAGTCTGTAGGAAAGGAGAAATTTGCCCACTCTCGGGGCGCTTGTAGAGTACATCAAAGTGAGGTTCATTAAATCATATCATATAGTTGGATAACTAGTCGAGACATTGAGATGATATAG
>NW_017687744.1:0-1139 GCF_001879085.1 Nicotiana attenuata | reverse complement strand
AACACATCATTAACGATTTCCATTTCATTTTCATTAGCAACTTCATTCGCCATATTAAAGGTATTACAAGTTTTATACATCATTGCCAAACATCAACATTTCTATTTAAAATTCCCGTGCCCGACACTACCCACAACCTATCTACGGAGCCTCTAACTACAACTAAAGAATAATATGGAAATGCCAGCAACAAGGCTCAGGCTATACCTTACACAAATACCAAAATAAGACTTCGGGAAGAAAAGCGGCCTGAGCCACGCAGGGCCCCGAGAGGAAAGGGGCTCACCAATACAGCTGACGGAAAGTGGATAAGGTGCTACTGTCAATGGACTGAAGTACCTGCACCTACAATCATAACACGAATGTAGCGCCCCCGGCAAAAGGGACGTCAGTACATTTGAATTGTACCGGTATGTATGAACAAACTTCACCCCAGGTAGAATCAAATAACACACAAGTAACATATATCAATAGAATCAACGATAAAATGCACGTGAAAGAAACAATCAAAGGGCCAAACTAGGGTTTTCGATTTCAGATTTGAAATTGGAATCAGTGGGTGAGGATTTTGGGGAAATTCGTATGGGATTCATATTCGGTGGGGTTTGGGGATTGTGGAGGAGGAATTTAGGGTTGATTGGGTGGCCCGCCGCCGGTGGAGATGGTGGAGGGATTTAGGGCGGCGGGTTAGGTTTTTTTGTTTGGTGTCTGCAGAGAGGAGGTGAGAGAGACGAGTGAGATAGGGGGGTAGGTGAGGTTCCGACACTTATATATTAAACCAACCCCAGTTTCGTACCGTCCAATTAAACATAGTCAACGGCCCAGATCGAAAGGCTTTCGAAACGGGGTCGTTTGGTCTCAACATGGGTTTGGACCGGATTGGAGACGGGTCTAGGCTGGAGTTGGGCGGGTATTTGGAGTAAAATGATTTGGGCTTGTGGGATTAGAAATTAAACAGACCCAAAAATCAGATCCTCTGTAATCCTTCTTTTCTTTTCTTTTTCAAATTCAAATCCCCTTTCCAAATTAAAATAAAATCCTAAGTTAATTCCTAAAACTAAATTAACCTACAAAATTATATTAATTACCTCACATAATATTCACCACAAATAAATTAGTTCCCAAATTAAAAACGAAAC
>NW_017687743.1:5742-6065 GCF_001879085.1 Nicotiana attenuata | reverse complement strand
TATGTTGGAAAATTATCAAGTTATGCTGGCATCATCTAGAGAGTGGGACCCTATGTTGGAAAGTCATCAGGTTATGCTGGCATTAACTAGGGAGTGGGACCCTATGTTGAAAAGTCAACAGTTTATGCTGGCATCAACT
Source organism: Nicotiana attenuata (assembly GCF_001879085.1). Classification (NCBI taxonomy): domain Eukaryota; kingdom Viridiplantae; phylum Streptophyta; class Magnoliopsida; order Solanales; family Solanaceae; genus Nicotiana; species Nicotiana attenuata. The sequence goes on along the minus strand of NW_017687743.1, from coordinate 5,926 downwards.
AGGGAGTGGGGCCCTATATTGGAAAGTTATCAGCTTATGCTTGCATAAACTAGGAAGTGGGACCGTGTGTTGGAAAGTCATTAGGTTGTGCATGCATCAATTAGGGAGTGGTGTCCCTATGTTGGAAAATCATCAGGTTATGCTGGCATCAACTAGGGAGTGGGACCCTATGTAGGAAAGTCAT
>NW_017687743.1:0-768 GCF_001879085.1 Nicotiana attenuata | reverse complement strand
TTATATAATTTGTTGTAGTATAAATTGTATGTTATGTATATATATTCCCTTATATATTTTCTTGTAGTATATATTGTATGTTATGTATATATATTCCATTATATAATTTGTTGTAGTATAAATTGTATGTTATGTATATATATTCCCTTATATAATTTGTTGTAGTATAAATTGTATGTTATGTATATATATTCCCTTATATATTTTCTTGTAGTATATATTGTATGTTATGTATATATATTCCATTATATAATTTGTTGTAGTATAAATTGTATGTTATGTATATATATTCCCTTATATATTTTCTTGTAGTATATATTGTATGTTATGTATATATATTCCATTATATAATTTGTTGTAGTATATATTGTATGTTATGTATATATATTATACCTTATAAATAATTGCAAGTTAAAGACAAAAAAATATTGCGAAGAGATATTCAAGGCCAAGGGTATGTTTTATATTTTTGATTACCAAAAATGGCATATCTTTCTTAGTCTTCTTCCCCCCAATGGAATGAGCACAACAAGGTACTAATACCACCATTAAAAGGAAAAAAAACTAAAGAAGATATGCCAAAGTACAAGTTACACCATAATCTACATTGTATCTCTAACAAATCTCATAAATCCTTCAAGGTTCGGAGGAGGTTCCGTTGGTGGTGGCGGAAAAGAAGCTTGTTCATCACCGCTTCCGGGCGAAGCAGCATCCTCCGCAAGTTCCGCTATCATTTCTTCATAAGCTTCGTCTATCTCCGGTTGTGAT
>NW_017687742.1:5135-6065 GCF_001879085.1 Nicotiana attenuata | reverse complement strand
TATATCTAAGTTATTCTTATATTAATTTTGTAATTCTCATGGAGCAAAATTAATATATAATAACTGATGAATAGAATATTAGAGTGAAAGTAATTTTTAATAAGATTATTATTTCAAGTCTGTAATCTTGCTTTCCTCAGTTTTAATTCTCACGGAGGAATTGTTGAAGGCAAGATTATTGATTTTCTAGTAAAAATATTCTCACGAAGTTTTTACTACACTTGAGCACAAAATATTAGAGTTAAAATAATTTTTAGTAAGATTATTGTTTCAAGCCTGTAATATTGCTTTCCTCAGTTTTAATTCTCACGGAGAAATTGTTGAAGGCAAGATTATTGATTTTCTAGTAAAAATATTCTCACGAAGTTTTTACTACGCTTGAGCACAATTCAGGCAAGATATTTCAGTTTAATCGTCACTAGTTTTGAATCAAATGATTGACATAACCTCGCCGAGTGTTAATTATTTATTTATTTTTTAGTGTAAAAATATAATTGTATTAGCAATAAGCAATTATTCTTTAGAGAAATACGTATGAACCTGATATTTTATTGTAATGATATGTCAAGTGAATTCAACGATTCCCAACTCTTTTTAAATATAAACTTTTCAGAAGAAATTTGTCTTAATTTATAATTTCAAACACACCTTTCATCAATTTGGTTCTCTCAAATAATAGTCAATGTATTACAAGTCTGTAAATTAGATTGTCCAATCTTTGTGGGACGATATCATAAACTATACTAGAATTTGACAGAGTACAAGCAGAAAATCCTATACACATAAGCTTCGTCAAATTTTTAGCGCCGTTGCCGGGGATTGGCACACATCTACTTTAGATTAAATATTTTATTACTAATTTGAGAATTTATTATTATTGTTAATTTTTCCTTCAAAATGTTATATCCTACATACTACTATCATAATTGT
>NW_017687742.1:0-617 GCF_001879085.1 Nicotiana attenuata | reverse complement strand
AGATATTGCAAATTACTTGGTTGGAAAATGGACACCCCAAAATCTCACTTACCAACAGAGGAAAAAGTTGATATCTGATGCTAAATACTATTTGTGGGATGACCCTTACTTGTTTATAATTTGTGCGGATAATATTATCAGAAGATGTGTACCAGAAGAAGAAATGACCAAAATTTTGTATCATTGCCATGATGGAGCAGTTGGAGGACACTATGCAGCAAATCGAACTGCCTTTAAAGTTCTAGAGGTTGGATTTTTCTGGCCAACACTTTTTAAGGATGCTCGTGCCTACGTTGCACAGTGTGACAGGTGTTAAAGAACAGGCAATATCACTAAGAGAGATGAGATGCCATTGCAATCAATACAGATATGTGAAATATTTGATGTTTGGGGAATAGATTTCATGGGTCCTTTTCCTTCATCTCATTCTTTTGAATATATCCTTGTGGCTGTGGATTATGTTTCAAGATGGGTTGAAGCCATCCCAACAGGAAAAATGATGCTCAAACTGTGTGCAATTTTCTTAAGAAAATATTTTTTCAGGTTTGGTACACTACGAGTTATCATTAGCGACCAAGGGTCTCATTTCATAATAGACAATTTTCAGCATTTTTATC
>NW_017687741.1:5351-6065 GCF_001879085.1 Nicotiana attenuata | reverse complement strand
CACGGGGGTGTGCCCAGCCTACCACTATGGCTGGGCATGACCACTAGTCTGCCTTGGCACTCCCTAACCCCCTCTACTGCACTTACACTTGTTTCTAGACTCTAAGTTCTGCCCCCCGCCAATAAGCCTTGCCTTGGGACCTTGAGCTCCCTCTGAACTTGGACATTGGAGGGTTGGCCCTTCCACACTGCACTGTCATCAGTTCTGATATCTGGGTGTGAGCATTGCCTGGAGTTCTTGAAATTCCTTGGAGCTTTGACACATCCCAGATAAGAGAAAGGCTTTGGAACCTGATCCTGGCAGTTGGCTCATATCATATTGTTAGACCTTGGGTTTGAATTAGGCTCCTTGGATGCAACTTAAGAGTTCTGATTGTAATTTTATTTCCAGTTTTTGATTCATCTTGGTCTGTAATAAAATTCTGTAATAACCTCTGGGGTGATTAGTGAAAAGGGAAGGGTAACCATGCATGCAAAGGGGTAGATATCATGCTCATAGGGAATTACCACATTTCTGTACTCATGTATCTTGCCTACGGCTTTGCACATTTGCATATCACACGTAGATACCATGTCAATAGGTTTATGCATCCACATAGATATCATGTCTATAGGTTTATGCATCCATATAGATACCATGTCTATAGGAATTTGCATCTCCATATGGATACCACGCCTATAAGTAACCAGAAATCCAGACTCTACGCATGCATTG
>NW_017687741.1:0-1549 GCF_001879085.1 Nicotiana attenuata | reverse complement strand
CCCTCGGATCAAAATCTCACCCATCAACCGGAATTCGCTAAAATACTAACTTCGCCAATTCAAGCCTAATTCTACACCGGACCTCCAAAATCAATTCTGATCACACTCCTAAGTCACAAATCACTTTCCAAAGCTAACCGAATCACCGAAAATCACATCCGAGCCTTCCAACTCATAAGTCAACGTCCGGTTGACTTTTCCAACTTAAGCCTTCTTAAAAGAGACTAAGTATCTCATTTTCTACCAAAACCAATCCAAATCAACTATAACACACCAAATACTGATAATAAAACATGAAGAAGCATAAAATGGGGGAAACGGAGCGATAACTCATGAGACGACAGGTCGGGTCGTCACACTTATCTTGGTTGCCCTATATTCTACTCAAGGAGAAGGATGGACTACTATGAGGGCTTAATTACTAAGGTAATGGACAGACTCCAAACCTGGAGAGGGAAATTGTTATCCATTGGTGGTAGAGCTGTGCTAATCAATAGTGTTTTGCAAACCATGCCTACTCACCTGCTGTCTGCAGTGAACCAACCTGCATATGTTATCAACAAGTTGCACAAACTTTTTGCGAGATTCTTTTGGAGCAGTTCCATAGAGGGTAGATCTAGAGACTGGGCTTCATGGGATACTCTTTGCTTACCTAAAGAAGATGGAGGAGTAGGATTTCGATCATTACATGACATCTCCAAGGCCCTCTTCTGTAAACTATGATGGAATTTCAGGACCAAACCATCCTTGTGGACCTTCATGAGCCAGAAATATTATAAAAAGATGAATGTCATTATTGTGCCTTGGAGACATGGTTCTCATGTATGGAGAAAGATGTTTGAATGTAGAGACCTTGTGGAGCATGAAATCCTTTGGAAATTGAAAATGGGATCATCCCGTTTTTTGGTTTGACAATTGGACGGGGTTGGGATCTCTATACTTTGTGACACTTGCAGATTTTATTGTTGATGAAAATATTCAAAATGTAAATGATGTAGTTATTGGAGGACAGTGGGATGAGGAGCAGATAAGAGCAATTCTTCCTGATGATCTAGCATCCTATATTCTAGATAGTATACCATGTCCTGTTAACTCAGAAGAATTGGACAAACCTATTTGGAGTTTAGAAACAACAGGGCAGTTTACAGTTAAGTCTGCTTGGGAGTACTTAAGAAGGAGAAAGGACACATCAATATCATATTCTAATATTTGGGTTAAAGGATTGCCCTTTAAAATTTTCTTCTTCATGTGGAAGTTATGGAAAGGGAAACTACCACTGGATGATGCATTGAGAAGGATGAGTTACTTCATGCCTTCAAAATGTTGGTGTTGCATAATGCCTAATAAAGAGTCAGTAGGCCATGTGTTCTTCAGATCGTACACAACCACAAGAGTTTGGTCCTACTTTTTCTCTTATGCTGGGCTATCACTGGAGGGGCTAAATTTGCAACAAGCTATAGTGAAGTGTTGGACTTTGAAAGTGATTCCTAGACTAAAGCCTGTCTTTCTCGCCTTGCCTTGTATAATTGTTTGGGAATTATGGAAAAGG
>NW_017687740.1:4636-6065 GCF_001879085.1 Nicotiana attenuata | reverse complement strand
ATTCCAAAAAAAATTGTTTTTCTTCTTACTTTCAAAATTTCAAAAAAAAATCAAAAATCCAGAAATATTTTCATTATTCTTTACATTAAAAAGAAATATAAGAATCAAAAATTATTTTCTTTTCTTTAGAAGTAATTCTTTCATGAATTGAAAACAAAATCCAAAAATATTTCCTTTAAAAGTTTGTCTTTCGAAATCCCAAAAAGAAAAAAGAGTTTAAATTCAAAAAAAAAAGATTGTTTCTTCTTTAGAAATCTTTCTTTACACAAATTCTTTAAAACAAAATAAACAAATCGAAATCTGAAAAAAAAAATTCTTTCTTTCTTTATAAGTCTTTCTTTCAAAAATTAAAAAGAAAAAAATTAAATCAAAATCAAAAAAAGAGTTTGTTTATTTACTTTATCCCTGATCTTCAAGAACTACGCTTGGTCTGATTTATGCGGGGTCATGATACGTAGGCAATCTCCATAGGATTCGACCGTAACCCTAAGAGAAAAGGAAAAGGGGAGGAAAGAAAATAAAAGAAAAAACAAGAGAGGAAAAGAAACAAAAGAGAGAAAATAAGAAAACCAAGAGAAAGAAACCATGGCAAAAAGCAAAGGCAAGAATGAAAGAAAAGAAAAGAAAAAGTGAAAAAAAAAAAAGAAAAGAAAGGCAATGAAAAATGAGAGAAAGGAAAGATAAGAAAAGAAACGAAAAACAAAAAGAGAGTTGAAAAAAGAAGAGTGAAAGTGGAAGGAAGAAAAATGGAGAAAATAGGAAAAGCTGGAATGACGCATGCAACCGTTGCAAACATGTAGACACACATTTAACTGTATAGGTGCATCACGCCTCAACGTGCGATTACCTATCTGTTATTTGCCTCAAATTAACCATTTGCTGCTGTCACTTCCAGTCCAGAATTTATGGAAACGGTGGTTGGTTTTTCTGTGGTAAATTGGCATCACATCAGTATTTTACCAGATCAAAAGGCAGCATAGAAATGTCTTCGGAAATGACTTTGCCACAAATTCTCATCGCCGAAGACAGTCCCATCTCATGGATCCCGGCCTCCGAGTCTGCCACAGCTGAAGAAAATCGGATATTACGTCTCCGAATGATGGAGATGTGAGACGCATGGACTAATGGCAGGGAGCCTCCAAGTGCTATCCCTGGCTTCCCTGAATTGTTCCCGAGAACCGGGGGTACTAACATCCCCATCAGTCACCCGAATACCCCGTCTGCTCACTTTATAGGAACACCTTCTGAGGTACGTCCCCAGGTGTTCACATCAGGAGCAGTCCCCAATATTTTCACCGCTCCGCCATGCTCCGCCACCATACAGCCTTCACTCCCAAGGCCCGCTTTTGATCCCTCGACCTTAACTTTCCAAAATCCCATCTTTCAAGCAGATCCTCCTCAATATCCCACATACACTTACCCTCAGCCA
>NW_017687740.1:0-855 GCF_001879085.1 Nicotiana attenuata | reverse complement strand
GTCGGGCATCCAGTCCAAGAAGCATGTCATGTTTATTTGAAGCTTGCATGCACCCCCAGATAAGTCCTTCTCTTCCCCCCGAAAGGGACGCTTCTCTTTAAATTCATCTTCTTGCTTACTTTTTCCTTGAATCCCTTTCGGTCTAACGCTGATTCTGAAACTATTACAAAGGAAAGGTGGCAGGACTGGCTTTACAGGGCTCTCCCTAACAAAAGCTAAAGAAAAGTACCCAGCCTCAGCGGGTGCATCAACAAGTCAATCCCGACTGGCCATGATGGCGGATACTTTGAAATCAGAGATATTGAAAGAGAAAAACAAAAAAAAGAGAAAAAACAAAAAAAAGTCAAGGAAAAAGGTCTTAAAGGCAGAATAAAGTGAAAGGCCGGAGCCCCACGCGGGCGAGTTGTCATGAAATCCTGAAAGAAGAGCCATCCGGTTTGAAAGAGAGAAGAATCTTCAAAACCAGCAAGCAGCAGAGGTTCTCAACTGAAGATAGGCCGGGATCAAGCAATCAAGGCCACAAAACCAACCACCGTTTCAAACTAACAATTGTTCTTTGTTTGAAAATTGAAACAGGTGCAATCCAGGCAACCGCGCAAAAGAAGGTGCAGCCAAAAGAAAAGAAACGCGCAAGTGCTGAAACAACTTTGCAGCAAATAATCAATGCAAAAGGAAAGTTTCCTCCAAATTCTTTCCTGCATCTTATCAAAAATGAAAAAAAAAGAGAGAAAAAAGAGATAACAAAAGAATCCCAGAAAATGATAGTTTAGAATTCCCAATATCAATCTGTTACTTGGTTTAGCCAACATTAGGGCTCCAACCCCTGAGTTGAGCGTATTCCTTTAGCCAACATTA
>NW_017687739.1:5097-6065 GCF_001879085.1 Nicotiana attenuata | reverse complement strand
ACGAAAAATGACTGGGAAAAAAATGTCCCAAGGAGAGAATAACCTGAGATGCAGCAAGCCATTGAAGCATAGCTTTAACTTGAGAATCCCCACCGAAAGCACCACAACCCCCAATTTCCTGTCACAACCCCAATTTCTTGCTGGTAGTCTGAAGGCTGACAATAGTGTGCCTCGTGATTTTTTAAGCAACTGGCTAGCCAAAGTTTCCTCAATTGTTTGAGATGATGTTGAAGGATTTCCAAGAGACTATTGGTGACAGGATAATAAATAGCCAAAAAAGCAAAGTCAAATAAGTTTTTTTTTAAAAAACACAGATAGCATAACTGGAGAGATTCTGAAAAAGAGGGGGAGAAGGGGGTGAAGCAGTGAAGAAAATGAGAAAGTAGGAGGATCTGAGAATAGTAAGAAGGGAGATACTACCAAATGATAAACTTCAGAATGTCCACCAGATTCTTCATCATTCAGATCATGCTGACGTCCCAGGAAGCCAGCATCTTGAAAAAAACTTTTGATACTGATGACACTTAAAATGATCCAGAAAACCACAAAGAGCCTTGTTAATTTCCCTACAACAAGTTGAAGGACTCGGTGTTGTCAAAGCGGGAAAGGGGCCGAAAGCACCAAGTCTTTTATTGTAACCCCAGCTTATTTTTCTTGTTTTGTTGTTCAAACCATTTCACCATCTGTCTAATGTAATTTCCTGTTTTCTGTTATTTCTAGTCAGTGTTTGTTTAGTTCTCATTTCTTTTTCTAGTTCTTTTCCTGCTGACTCTAGTGACATGATATGCATGCGTAATTCTCAGCCTGGTCTTAAAAGTTAGTTTAGCCATGAAGCAATGAAACAATTTTGAAGATGATAGGGACATTTGAGGGAAATAAGTAAAGGCATTTTGAGATCACTTAAAGCCCGAATTGTGTGAAACTGGGGCAGATAGAACATAAAGAAGATACTTCGAATGATGGTACAA
>NW_017687739.1:0-681 GCF_001879085.1 Nicotiana attenuata | reverse complement strand
CTTAGTTGAACCTTTGTTTCTTTTTGGTTGAACCTGTTCCTTCTTCCTGTTTCTTCTTTCAGCTCTTTCTTTCTTCCATTCAATCTCCCATTGAGGGCAGTTTCTGATGTGGTGATCAGTCTTCCCACACTTGTAACACCCCTCATTGGTTTGTTTCTTAGGAGCCCTCGGTTTGCTGAATGTTGTTCCTTTTGAAGCACCCTTTCCTCTCATAAGGTATTTCTTGAAATCTCTGGTTATCATAGCCATTTCATCATCTTCAAGATCTGATTAGTTCAAATGTTGGCAATCAGGCTCCACCTGGAGAATATGGGAATTCACTTCAGAATGCAATTCAAGTCAGCAACAAAAGAAGCTCGTGGCAAGAATGCGAGTCAACAGTCCGAGATGATCAACGGAAGTTAGTCACAATCCAGAATAAAAAAAAGAAAGGCAAGAAGTGAATCCAAAAGCAGAAGTTGATGAAAGATGTGAGCTGCTCAAGACATAACTGAAGTCACAAGCATGGTATGTCCGGTTTTGATCCGAAGACTGAAGAAGAATGAACTAGTACCTGCAACTAGCGAGCATCAAGGTTCAAATTCAAAGTCTGCATGAAGAACCATTCAAGACTCAAGATCAAGCTTCAGAAGACTTATAGATAGGAATCTTGTAACTCATAGTTGACAGGCTTAGTTAGTC
>NW_017687738.1:2842-6065 GCF_001879085.1 Nicotiana attenuata | reverse complement strand
GACATGTATTCTTGAACTGATTATGAACACTGAAACTTCAACTGTTTATGGCATACTGAGTAATCTATACTAAGACTTGGGGGCATCAAACCCAAGTCTATATTGCATACGCACTGAGCTCACAACGTTCAGAATGAAAGTGGTGAACGAGATATGAAGCTAGAGAATAGAAGTTCTGCAACTATTCAAGGAACTAGACTTAACTGTATTTCTGAGGCAATTGAAACGTCGTAAAAGAAACGTAGCGTAGGGAGAATCATTAAAATTCTCAAACATAGAGAGTTAGCCTCACATACCTTAACTTCCTGCCCTTGAGCGTAATAAAACGTTTGTCAACCCTCTCAACTTTAATCTACAGCTGTACAAGTCAAAGGGATTCTATATCAGCTATGATGCTCATGTTTTGGTCACTTAGGCATCATATCAAACACTTGGTGAGAATAAAGCTTGATAGTCCTTATTAATGGTGTCTCTACACCCAATAACCCATTCTCTTGCTCCTAGATAAATTCTAAAGTCTCAAATGGTTATAATCAACATTATTCTTTATCACCCATAAGGTAATCAACACCCATAACCAATAATAACCAATAATAACCGTTCATGCTTTTCTATCAAATCCATCAACTCATATCTCATGAACTAGAGTCTATAATCATTAATTCAATGATAGAATCAATTTGAGGGTGAAGATATTACCTTTTTGACGTTCAATCATCTTGAATTCGAGCTCTAGGGTTTCTTCTCTCAACAATGGTGTCCTAATCGAATATCTAATGATATGAAGGGTTTAACCATGTTAATAAGATGTTGGGAAATTGAAATTAACTTAGAATCACCATTAGAACTTACCTTGGGTGGTGGAGGGACCCTTAAGGAGTTAGGTTTTTGAGAGTTTCCTTTCTAGAGCAAGTTTTTATGTGTTGGGGCTGTGGGGGACGAAATATAGCTAAAAAAATGACTTCCCAAGTCGGCCACCGCGTCCCACTAGGCGCGACCGCCGTACCGACCGTGTTAAATCGCTGGGACACTGCCTCACCACCACGGTCGCGGTAAAAATGCGGCAGGAACGTGGTGGTTGCACACCATTCTGTAAAACGGGCATTACTTTTTGCACAAAGCTCCGTTTGGGCTCCACAATATATCGTTGGAAATCTATTTGAATGGCCTACAACTTTCATGATTTGAATATTCCCAAATTCCTTATACATTTGCACTAAACCCTACTGCAAGACAGACCTTCTGCAAACTTAGTCGATTTTGTCAAATCTTATGCACCTCACTTCCCATCTTGGTTTTGAAACAACTATTTTCACCCATAATCATCCTGCTGGGACTTCACATGTTCAAAATATAACATTACTACTCCATTAACTCAGTCATACCTAATCCGAATATGCGGAGTGTTACATTATCTCCCCCTTGGGATCATTCGTCCTCGAATGATTGTCTTGACTGTAACTTCTGCTAACTCCGGACCTTAAACGAGTCTTGTGCAAATATGAACTTTCATTAACACTTGCATACTAAACTGAATGAATACATGATTACTGAACTGTTGATATACTGAACTTAAAGAATGCTGCATTGACTGAATATTGGTCTGCCATGGATACATGAATATAGAACTAACATGGTTATTAGAGTATTCAACTGGCACGAATATTTGAGAATTGAACTAACATCAATATCAGAGTACTAAGTTGGCATGAATATCTAAGTATTGGACTTACATGAGTAGCTGAGTATTGAACTGACTTGAATATCTGAGTATTGAATTGACATTAGTATCTGAGTACTGAACTGGCATGAGTATCTGAGTACAAAACTAACATGAGTATTTGAGTGCTGGAAACTTGAATGTTATAACATGACACGTGAAATACTGGTTGTACCACCACTAATTCCGGTGACAACTCCAACTCATAAGCTAATTGACCGATCCTTCGCAAGATTCTATATGGCCCAATATAGTAGGGACTATGCTTTCCCTTCTTCCCAAATATCATAATGCCTTTCATAGGCGAAACTTTCAGAAACACCCAATCACCAACTTGAACCAACCAATTGGCGATCTACACCTTCTCCTATACAGAGTTTGGCATGGTGCCATCTTTGTACTGAAATGGTAGGTGTTATTATTAGCAAGGTCAATGAGAGGTATGTGATCATCCCAATTACTTTTAACATCAAGGGCATATGCTCAACTGTTTAAATAAAATGCTCTGCCTGGCTATAAAGTTGACGACGTTCTTTTTCATGTCATTCAACTAATAAATCTCCTTGGTCATGATGCATATTTAGGAACCTGGATGGCAAGAATACCTAGAATTATGGGCTTTTAACATGATCTTCCCTCTTTAAGTGCATCTATTTTTGGGACACACAATCTGTCCTTGTACCTCAAAGTACCATCATCTCCCCCTTATTCAAAAGCCATCGTCTTATACTTGTGAATCTCCTCTTTCAACTACAACACGTAGGGATCATCAAATTGTTTCTCCTTCTCAACGTCTACTAAGGGGGAAAAGGTCCTGTTCTAGACAACAACTCCATCATCTTTAGAGTCCAAAGTCGAACTCCTATCTTGGTTGGTGAACTTCTTTTACTAGAATTCTCTTATCTACCTCAATCATGAGTTATACTTCCCACACTTTATCTTCTTAAGAACTTCCTGAAAACACTTATAGATTTGTTGTGAGCTAAGTCTTTAACCAGTACTCCGAAGACTAGAGTCTCGTGCAATGGCACTACCCTCGTGATACATAACTGGGCATGATTTTATAGCTTTCTGTGATCACATTATCATCAATAACTAAACTCGGTGATCATTCTACTCACTTTGTTATTCTTACACATGCTAGACATAATCCGTGTGGCAATTATACAATTTTCCCTCATTACCGAACTGATTTTCTTTTTCATATCCCATGCTACTATTCGAGTTTCAGTCTCCAACTGGACTTACTGAAAATTTTCACATCACCCCGTAGACCAAAGGTCTTATACTTGTGGATCCTTCTCTTTTTGCTGGGATCCAAATAACTTTCCTTATTCTCTGCAATTCTTTGCACTCTACGTCAATGACGACTCATCTTCCAACTTACTTCTGAGAAATCTTTCTTACTAGGAAAAACTAAATTATTCACTTAATGGAAAGCTAATGTATTCACAACTATCATATACAATCTTAATAATTTAACTCTGCTCACACTGTCAATCC
>NW_017687738.1:0-552 GCF_001879085.1 Nicotiana attenuata | reverse complement strand
GTTCAGGTGCTACGAGATATGGATTTTGGATTTGAGGCGGCATTGGGTAGCGAAGGATGAGGAAGGGACATGGTGGGAGGTGTCTCGCGTGGTTGAGTTTCTAGCAGGTCAAGTATGAAAAGTAGAGGTCGAGCAGCTGCTTAAATGAGATGATTTCACCGAAGTGGGAGTGGCAGAGTAGCATATGGATTCTATGGCAGGATAGCCACATGCCTTGAGAAAGTTTAGGGCGATTGGGTAATCATGGTGGAAAGTGAATAGGTCTACGAATTTCATTTGGGATGGTGGCTACTGTACTGAGGAAGATCGAATTTGGCAGAGAGGAGTTTGCTTGAAATGAAGAGGGGTGTGAAAACTTTATTATCGTTTCGGATGCAACATGACTTTGAGTAGGCCTCAGGCCCAAATACAGATGTTCAACATTCAGGAACTGAGAATCAAACTGTAATACATGATAATGAAATACTGAATCACACTGAGTTACATGATACTCGAATACTGGATCACACTGAGTTACATAATACCGGAATACTGGATCACACTTAGATACAT
>NW_017687737.1:5591-6066 GCF_001879085.1 Nicotiana attenuata | reverse complement strand
TGGCCTGATTGCTAAAAGTATTCCCTTGTTCTCCAGGTGGGCGCCTGATTGCTGAAGACCTCCTTATTACACCGAGTCAAGATAAAAAGAAACTAGTCTGAGCTATGAGCTACAAAAGGGCCCTATCTATGTCTTCTAACTCGCTCTTTGTGTTGCCTTGAACTTGCATCTTTCCACTGGGATTCTTGCGTTGTTGCCTTGATTGATTGTAGATGTTCACCATTCCTCCGGGTGATGTTTGACTGTGCAATTTGCAATATGTGCCTCTATTCTTCAGGCGGGCTCCTGCTTGCTGAACTTGAAATGTATTCCCTTGTTCTCCAGGTGGGTGGCCTGATTGCTAAAAGTATTCCCTTGTTCTCCAGGTGGGCGCCTGATTGCTAGACTTTGAAAAGTATTCCCTTGTTTTCCAGGTGGGCGCCTGATTGCTAAAACTTGAAAAGTATTCCCTTGTTCTCCAGGTGGGCGCCTGATT
>NW_017687737.1:0-739 GCF_001879085.1 Nicotiana attenuata | reverse complement strand
AATACGTCCCCCAAGGCGTGATGAATGCGGTCTTTTCCACATCCTCCTCATCCATCAGAATCTGGTGATAGCCTGCGTAACAATCCACGAAGGAAGCAATCTCATGTTTGGCACAATTGTCAATCAATATATGGATGTTTGGCAGTGGGAAGTTATCTTTCGGGCTCGCCTTGTTGAGATCACGGTAATCAACACACACTCTGGTCTTCCCATCCTTCTTTGGTACAGGCACCACATTAGCCAACCAGGTAGGGTATCGAGTAACTCGTATGACCTTCGCCTCAAGCTGCTTGGTAACCTCTTCTTTGATTCTCACACTGATATCTGTTTTAAATTTCCTCAACTTCTGCTTGACAGGCGGGCACGCCGAATAGACAGGCAATTTGTGGACCACCAGATCGGTACTCAAACCCGGCATGTCATCATATGACCATGCGAAAACATCTTTGTATTCAAGCAGCAATTTAATTATCTTCTCCCTGAGCGGGGCTTCCAAATGGCCACTTATTTTTGTTTCCCGAACATTCTCCCGATCCCCTAAATTGATTGCCTCTGTGTCATTCAAATTAGGTTTGGGTTTTTCCTCAAATTGATTTAACTCTTTACTGATTTCTTCCAAAGCTTCCTCATTATCGTATTCCCCTCCATCCTCACACTCAATTTCCTGTATTACTATTTCACATTGGTATCAAGCTAGGCCGCGACTCCTCTGCATGACACATCATTGGAATCAGCATAA
>NW_017687736.1:5262-6066 GCF_001879085.1 Nicotiana attenuata | reverse complement strand
ACTTTTGTTTAATTATTTTCTTTGAGACGGGTATGTTCTTTGTTTAAGTATTCTGCTTCACCTCCTATGTGTTTATTTTACAGCTTCAGGCTTCTTGTTTACTTTATTGCTTATATGCTGTAATTTGTGCTTCATATCTTGTTTCTTTGCTTCTATTTCCGTTATGAATCCTTTACCCCTACTTTTTTTTATGTGCTGAGTTAAGCTCTTGGCCTGACAGTATGCTAATTACTGTCCAGGCCTTGGCTTGATCCACAATGGATCCAAACTCTTAATGTTTGACTGGTAGGCTGGTCAGGGGTGTGCCAGCATCCCAATTGCTGGGCATGACCACCAGTCTACCCTGTTTCTCCCTGATCCCCCTTCCCCTTATGCACTTACACCTATTCCTAGAATCTTAAGTCCTGTCCCTCTCTTATGATCCTTTCTTTGGGACCCTGAGTTCCCACTAAACTTGGACATCTGAGAGCTGGCCTTTCCACACTGCACTATGTTCTTGATTCTGAATGTTTTAGGGTGTAAGCATTGCCCGGAGTTCCTATGAGACTCTTGGGAACTTTGACACACTCCAAATATGAGAAAGTCTTTTGGAAATCTGATCCTGAAGTTCACTTATCTCATATTGTTGGACCTTGAGTCTGAATTAGGCTGATTAGATGTAGTTGCAACCGCTGATGTAATTTTCTTTTTTTTTTTTTACTTTCTTTTTATTTCTATTCGGTCTGTAATAACTTGTAATAACTATTGGTAGTGGTATAGTCGAAAGGGGTATGGGGGGTAAGTAGAGTAGTCGATAGTTGAGGG
>NW_017687736.1:0-748 GCF_001879085.1 Nicotiana attenuata | reverse complement strand
TAGACACGAGAAAATTCTCTGGTAATCAGAAATACTGAAAATACATCACTCACACACTCAACACACTTTTCGAGCAATACTGCTTTCTAATCCTGCTTTACTTGAGATCTTTTGGAACTGCTGTTTGCAATCCGGCTTTTTTTCATGGCTACTTTTGTTTAATTATTTTCTTTGAGACGGGTATGTTCTTTGTTTAAGTATTCTGCTTCACCTCCTATGTGTTTATTTTACAGCTTCAGGCTTCTTGTTTACTTTATTGCTTATATGCTGTAATTTGTGCTTCATATCTTGTTTCTTTGCTTCTATTTCCGTTATGAATCCTTTACCCCTACTTTTTTTTATGTGCTGAGTTAAGCTCTTGGCCTGACAGTATGCTAATTACTGTCCAGGCCTTGGCTTGATCCACAATGGATCCAAACTCTTAATGTTTGACTGGTAGGCTGGTCAGGGGTGTGCCAGCATCCCAATTGCTGGGCTATGACCACCAGTCTACCCTGTTTTCTCCCTGATCCCCCTTCCCCTTATGCACTTACACCTATTCCTAGAATCTTAAGTCCTGTCCCTCTCTTATGATCCTTTCTTTGGGACCCTGAGTTCCCACTAAACTTGGACATCTGAGAGTCTGGCCTTTTCCACACTGCACTATGTTCTTGATTCTGAATTGTTTAGGGTGTAAGCATTGCCCGGAGTTCCTATGAGACTCTTGGGAACTTTGACACACTCCAAATATGAGAAACGTTCTTTTGGA
>NW_017687735.1:4130-6066 GCF_001879085.1 Nicotiana attenuata | reverse complement strand
ATACGAGCGAATTGGTGGTGGAATCAAGAGGTAAAGCGATAGTTGAGGCTTGAATTGTGTTCGTGGCATCGAGGTAAGTGTTTGGTCTAACCTTAGCTTGAGGGATTAGGAGTCGAGTCCTATTTGCTATGTGTTATTTGATGAGTACGACGTATAGGCATGGTGACGAGTATCTATACGTTGGTGTCAAGCATGCCCGTGAGTCTTAAATTGAAATCGTTGTGTTCTTAATAAGTACTACGAATGCCTAAGTTGTTGATTCTTTGTGTTGGGCAAGAATTATGAGTATTCTCGTGGAAATCGCTTATGGTTGAGTATGGGTTCTAGTTGAGGTCTCTTTTGTGAAGTCAAATGTTGGAACAAGTTTGGTTATAGATGATTCCCTTGCCGGGACGTATTTACTCCTTACTATCGATTCCCTTGCCGGGATATTATTGTTTTCTTATTGCTCCCTTGTCGGGATTCTTTGTGATTGGTGCTGAATTGTATATTGGGATTGGGTTGCACGCCGCAACAATATTATATGGATCGGGTTGCACGCCGCAACAATATTATATGGATCGGGTTGCACGCGCAACAGTGAAATGTGATGTGGATCGGGTTGCACGCCGCAATAGTGTTTTATGATTTGGATCGGGTTGCGCGCCTCAACAATAGAGGATAAAAGTGGATATTGAACTGTTACTGTTTCCTTATTCCTTCTGCTGCGAATTTTAAATTGTTCTTTATGCTTTTCTCCTGATTTACTGTTGGTAAATGATACCCCCACAGCATGTCCTCTTCCCATCTTAAACTGCTAGTTTTCCTTTATTGCTACTTGCTATATATATGATTTAACTGCACAGGTTTATTTGGTAGTCTGGTCCTAGCCTAATCATTACTTTGCCGAGGTTAGGCAAGGCACTTAACAGCACATGGGGTCGGTTGTGCTGATACTATACTCTGCACTCTTTTGTGCAGATCCCGGTGCTTTAGCTTACGGAACGCAGTGAGATTACTGTTTCTTGATCATCAGGCGACCCGAGGTAGTCTTGCAGGCATCCGCAGGCCTTGGCGTCTCCTTCTATCTTTATTCCTGTTTCTCTCATGTATTTCCAGAGAGAGTGTTGTATTATTTCTTTCAGACCTTTATTTGTAGTATTCCTAGACAGTCTGTGAAGTTGTGACACCAGTCTTGGGTAGATTTGTTATTGATTGGCATTAGCAATATTATTAAAACTTTGCAATTTAGTCTTCCGCCTATTTAAATTCTGTTGTTATTTAATTGTTGGTTCTTAATTGTTAATGGATTAAAAACGGGAATAAGGTAAATAGTTCAATTGGTTGGCTTGCCTAGCTTTCACGAGTAGGCGCCATCACGACTCCCGAGGGTGGAAAATCCGGGTCGTGACAAGTTGGTATCAGAGCTCTAGGTTACATAGGTCTCACAATTCACAGACAAGCTTAGTAGAGTCTGAGGGATCGGTACGGAGACGTCTCTATTTATCCCCCAGAGGCTACAGAGTTAGGAAAAACTTCACATCTATTCTTTCCTGTCTTGCGGTTTGGTTTCCCCATGCAAATTGAATTTCTACTTTGTTCTTTCGCAGATGCCGAGAAGATGCGCTTCCTCATCCACTGATTAGCAGCCCGAGCCCCCAGCAGCAGCTCCCACGAGGGGTTGAGGGCGAGGCCGAGGCCGTCCTAGAGGCCGATGTAGGGGCAGATCTCAGTCCAGAGCAGCAGCACCAGTGGCGGAGCCTCAGGTTGAGTTTGACGAGGAGGTTCCGACCCAGGAAGTTCCGGTGGGCCCAGCTCAGGTCCCAGAGGGGTTCATTGCTACCCCAGTAATTCAGGATGCTCTGGTCCGTCTAGTGGTCCTTATGGAGAGTGTCACCCGGGCAGGCTTGCTTCCTGTAGCACCAGCCTCTCTCAGGCTGGAGGAGGAGCCCAGACT
>NW_017687735.1:0-3244 GCF_001879085.1 Nicotiana attenuata | reverse complement strand
GGTGGTCAGGGGTCTGACAAGAGGCCTCGTCATTCAGGCAGATTCAGTGGCGCCTCGTCTGGAGGCAGGGATTCGTATGGTAGAGGCTATCCTCCTAGGCCTTTTCAGTCAGCACTTCAGGTTTCTCACGGTGCTTCAGGTGGCCGTGGTTCTCATATGCAGTATTCTGATCAGTAGTCCTACAGTGCACCACCAGCTCCCATCAAAGCACCTCCTATTCAGAGCTATTCTCATGGTCAGCCGGCCCGCCAGGGTTAGTCTTAGTTTCCTCAGCCGCAGCACTCAGGTGGATGCTTTGAGTGCGGTGAGTGGTCATATCCGGAGGGCTTGCCCGAGATTAGTGGGTATTCAGTCGCAGCAGCAGGGTTCCCATGCCACGGTTCAGGCATCGAGTATTCTACAGCCCGCCCAGCCAGCTAGAGGTGGGGGTAGAGATGCTAGAGGTGGAGGTAGAGGTGTTAGAGGTGGAGCTCAGGCCGCTAGAGGTGGAGGCCAGCCAGCAGCAGGCCGTCCAAGAGACGTAGTCCAGGGTGGTGGGGCCCAGCCCGATATTATGCTCTTCCAGCGAGGCCTGAGGCTGAGGTTTCCGATGCAGTTATCACAGGTACGGTTCTGGTTTGTAGTAAGGATGCTTCAGTGCTATTTGATCTAGGGTCTACATACTCTTATGTGTCATCTTATTTTGCACCGTATCTGGTCATGCTTAGTGATTCTTTGAGTGCTCCTGTTTATGTGTCTACACTGGTGGGTGATTCTATTGTGGTAGATCGTGTCCATCGTTCTTGGGTAGTTGCGATTGGGGGTCTTGAGACCCGAGTAGACTTGCTACTGCTGGACATGGTTGATTTTGCTGTCATACTGGGGATGGACTGGCTAGCACCTTACCACGCTATCTTGGATTGTCGTGCCAAGACTATGACCTTAGCCTTACCGGGTCTACCTCGTCTTGAGTGGATAGGGACCCCTGGTCATTCTACTCGTAGTGTTATCTCATATATAAGGTCTCAGCGTATGGTCGAGAAGGGGTGTTTGGCTTATTTGGCATATGTTTGTGATTCTAGTGCTGAGGTTATTTCTATTGATTATGTGCCTGTAGTTCGTGAGTTTCCTGAGGTATTTCCTTCAGACCTGCTGGGTATGCCACCCGACAGGGATATTGACTTTTGCATTGATTTGGCTCCGGGCACTCAGCCCATTTCTATTCCGCCGTATCGTATGGCCCTGCCTGAGTTGAAGGAGTTAAGGAGCAGTTGCAAGACTTGCTTGATAAGGGCTTCATTAGGCCCAGTGTCTCGGCATGGGGTGCGCCGGTGTTGTTTTTCAAGAAGAAGGACGGGTCGATGAGAATGTGTATAGATTACCGGCAATTGAACAAGGTCACAATCAAGAATAAGTACCCATTACCGAGGATTGATGATTTGTTGGACCAGCTTCAGGGTGCCCAAGTGTTTTCTAAGATCGACTTGAGATCGGGCTACCATCAGTTAAGGATTAGGGCATCCGATGTCCCTAAGATAGCTTTCCGCACTCGGTACGGGCATTATGAATTCTTGGTGATGTCATTCGGGTTGACGAATGCCCCAGCAGCTTTCATGGATTTGATGAACCGAGTGTTTAGGCCTTACTTGGATTCGTTCATGATAGTCTTCATTGATGATATTTTGATTTATTCCCGCAGCCGGGAGGAGCATGAGTAGCATCTGAGGGTGGTTGTTCAGACCCTGAGAGATAGTCAGTTGTATGCTAAGTTTTCGAAGTGTTAGTTTTGGTTGAGCTCAGTTGCTTTCTTGGGTCATGTGGTTTCAGCAGAGGGTATTCGGGTAGATCCAAAGATGATAGAAGCAGTCATGAACTGGCCTCGACCCATATCAGCTACAGAGATCTGGAGTTTCTTGGGTTTGGCGGGCTATTATCGTCGGTTTGTGGAGGGGTTTTCATCTATTGCAGCCCCGATGACCAGGTTGACCCAGAAGGGTGCCTAGTTTAGCTGGTCGGACGAGTGCGAGGCGAGCTTCCAGAAGCTCAAGACAGCTTTGACTATGGCGCTAGTGTTGATTTTGCCCACAGGTTTAGGGCCATATACAGTTTATTGTGATGCATATCGTGTTGGGCTTGGTGCGGTGTTGATGCAGGATGGCAAGGTCATTGCTTATGCTTCGCGTCTGTTGAAGATTCATGAGAAGAGTTATCCAGTCCATGATTTGGAGTTAGCAGCCATTGTTCACGCGCTGAAGATTTGGAGGCATTATTTGTATGGCGTGGCATGTGAGGTGTTCAAAGATCACAAGAGTTTGCAATACTTGTTCAAGTAGAAGGAGTTAAATTTGAGGCAAAGAAGGTGGTTGGAGCTGTTAAAAGACTATGATATCATCATCTTATATCATCCGGGAAAGGCCAATGTAGTGGTCGATGCTTTGAGTAGGAAGTCCGCCAGTATGGGCAGTCTTGTATATATTCCAGTCGGTGAGAGACCGCTTGCCTTGGATGTTCAGGCTTTGGCCAATCAGTTCGTGAGGTTGGATGTTTCTGAGCCCAGCCTGTATTAGCTTGCAGAGTTACTCGTTCTTCTTTATTGGAGCGTATCCGAGATCGGCACTATGATGATCCTCATTTGTATGTCCTTAGAGACACGGTGCAGCACGAAGGTGCCAAGCAGGTTACATTAGGAGATGATGGAGTTTTGAGGCTGCAGGGTCGAGTTTGTGTGCCTAATGTGTATGGGCTCCGGGAGCTAATTTTAGAGGAGGCCCATAGTTCACGGTACTCTATTCATCCGGGCGTCGCCAAGATGTATCAGGATTTGCGGCAGCATTATTGGTGGAGGAGAATGAAGAAGGACATTGTTGCATATGTGGCTCGGTGTTTGAATTGTCAGCAAGTTAAGTACAAGCATCAGAGACCTGGTGGTCTGTTCCAGAAGATTGAGATTCCTGAGTAGAAGTGGGAGCGTATCACTATGGACTTTGTTGTTGGACTCCCACGGACTATGAAGAAGTTCGACGCAGTATGGGTTGTTGTTGATAGGCTAACCAAGTCAGCGCATTTCATCCCGGTGGCGGTCTCCTATTCTTCTGAGAGGTTGGCTGAGATCTATATGCCCGTGTTCTATCATTTCTGATCGAGGTACGCAGTTTACCTCGCATTTCTAGAGGGCAATTCAGCGTGAGTTGGGCACACGGGTCGAGTTGAGCATAGCATTTCATCCTCAGACGGACGGGCAGTCCGAGCGCACTATTCAGATTTT
>NW_017687734.1:4792-6066 GCF_001879085.1 Nicotiana attenuata | reverse complement strand
ATGACGGAGTATTGAGGATGCAGGGTTGAGTCTGTGTACCCAATGTTGATGGGCTTCGGGAGTTGATTCTAGAGGAGGCCCACAGTTCGCGGTATTCCATTCATCCGGGTGCCGCGAAGATGTATCAGGATTTGAGGCAGCCCTAGTGGTGGAGGCGGATGAAGAAGGATATAGTTGGGTTTGTAGCTCGGTGCCTTAATTGTCAGCAGGTGAAGTATGAGCACCAGAGACCGGGTGGATTGCTTCAGCAGATAGAGATTCCAGAGTGGAAGTGGGAGCGGATCACCATGGACTTCGTATCTCGGCTCCCACGGACTTTGAGGAAGTTCAATGCCATTTGGGTTATTGTGGATTGGCTGACTAAGTCCGCGCATTTCATCCCTGTGTGTACTACCTATTCCTCGGAGCAGTTGGCAGAGATTTATATCCGGGAGATTGTCTGTCTGCATGGTATTCCAGTTTCCATCGTTTTCGACAGGGGTACTCAGTTCACATCGCGGTTCTGGAGAGCCGTACAGCAGGAGTTGGGTACTCGAGTGGAGTTGAGCACAACATTTCACCCTCAGACGGACGGGCAGTCCGAGCGCACTATTCAGATTCTTGAAGATATGCTCCGTGCGTGTGTGATGGAGTTTGGAGGTTCTTGGGATCAGTTCTTGCCATTGGCGGAGTTTGCCTACAACACCAGCTATCAGTCCGGCATTCAGATTGCACCGTACGAGGCCTTATATGGTAGGCGATGTAGATCTCCGGTGGGTTGGTTCGAGCCAGGTGAGGCCCGATTATTGGGCACAGATTTGGTCCAGGATGCTTTGGAGAGAGTCAAGGTGATTCAGGATAGACTCCGTACAGCCTAGTCCAGACAGAAGAGTTACGCGGACCGAAAGGTTCGTGATGTTTCCTATATGGTTGGAGAGCGGGTTCTGCTTCAGGTTTCGCCTATGAAAGGCGTTATGAGATTTGGGAAGAAGGGGAAGTTGAGTCCGCCTTACCTCCCAGCTTGGCAGGAGTTCATCCGGTTTTTAATGTTTCGACGCTCCGGAGGTATCACGGTGATCCGTCGCACGTGTTAGATTTCAGCTCAGTCCAGTTTGAAAAGGATCTATCTTATGTTGAGGAGCCAGTGGCAATATTGGACAGGCAGGTCAGGAAGCTGAGGTCAAAGAACATTGCATCAGTGAAGGTTCAGTGGCAAGGTCAGCCGGCCGAGGAGGCAACCTGGGAGACCGAGCAGGATATGCGCTGCCGGTACCCCCATCTTTTCACTCTTCAGG
>NW_017687734.1:0-4530 GCF_001879085.1 Nicotiana attenuata | reverse complement strand
GTTAAACCTTATATCTTATTTAACCTCAGTAGGGCCCTGACCTTCCTCGTCACTACCCAACCGAGGTTAGGCTTGGCACTTACTGAGTACCGCTGTGGTGTACTCATGCCCTTCCTGCGCATGTTTTCCATGTGCAGATCCAGATACCTCTACTCAGGCATACCATTCTTGAGGCGAGGTGATTCTATGGGACTTCGAGGTATATCTGCCGCGTCCGCAGACCAAGGAGTCTCTTCTATTCCTGCTTTCAGTACTTAGCCCTTTTGTACTTTATGTTATTGTTAGTCATTCTGGAGATTAGAGCTATGTAGTGTTATCACAGCTCTTGGATCCGTGAGTTTCCGGGTTTTGGGATAGTGTATCAGATTCTGAGAAGTTGTGCGTATATGCCGAGCGGCATTTAAATATTGTTTCCTTTAGTTATTTTTGGCTTTTGACTATTTATTTCGCAAGTTTAGTTTATTTTCCGCATTGTTAGGCTTACCTGGTCGTAGAGACTAGGTGCCGTCACAATTGTTCACGGAGGGCGAACTAGGGTCGTGATAAGTTGGTATCAGAGCTTTTGGTCATAGGAGTCATGGATCACAAGCTGGTTTATTAGAGTCTCGCTCATCGGTACGGAGACGTCTGTACTTATCTACGAGAGGCTATGTAACTGTTAGGAAAATTTCACTTCATTTGAGTTCCTTGTCGTGCGAGATTTTTTTGATATCCCAATTCTAAACTTCTGTCTTTCTAGTCTCTCATAGATGGTGAGGACCCGTGCTACTCGAGATGACCAAGCACCCGCGCCCCCTACTGGAGCCGTCAGAGGCCAGGGCCGGGGCCGGGGCCGGGGTAGAGTCCGAGGACGCACTCGAGGTGCAGCCAGAGCACCCACGCGAGCTGCCACCGAGGTACCACCAGCAGTACCAGCCGGAGTCCAGACGCCTGATACGTCTGCCACTACTACTCCAGCACTCCAGGAGACTTTGGCACAGTTTTGTGAGCGTGTATACCACTTTGGCTCAGGCAGGGTTGCTTCCCTTGCTGCAGCCACATCCAGGCTGGGGGAGGAGTACAGACTCCCGCCGCCGCACTCCTGAGTAGTGAGTGCATGTTGAGCAGGTCCTAGAGGTTATTCCTGCGCCGCCGGCAGTACCAGTTCAGCCCGAGGACAGGGCAGCAGTTTCAGAGGATGAGCAACGGAGACTTGAGAGGTTCAAGAAATATGATCCTCCTATATTTAGTTGGTTAGCATCAGAGGATGCTGTGGGATTTCTGGAGGAGTGCTACCGTATTCTCCGCACTATGGGCATATCGGGATCGAGCGGGGTTTCCTTCACTACTTTCCAGCTTCGAGGAGCCGCCTATCAGTGGTGGCGTGCTTATGAGTTAGACAGTCTGGATGAGGCAGCTTCCCTGACTTGGGCTCAGTTTTCTGATATGTTCACGAGGGAGTATGTCCCCCAAAGTCTTAGGGACGCCTGGCGCGTGGAGTTTCAGCATTTGCGCCAGGGTACTATGACTGTCTCAGAGTATGCTGTCTGTTACATTGACTTGGCTAGACATGCAACAGCCTTGGTTTCTACGGTTCACGAGAAGGATCGCCGGTTCATTGAGGGGCTTATTCCCAGCATCAGATCTAGCATGGCTCGTGAGTTAGAGATAGATGTATATCTTATCAGCAAGTGGTGAGCATTTCTAGGAGGATTGAGGGTATGCATGCTAGGGACAGAGAGGAGAGGGAGGCCAAGAGGTCTCGAGAGTCGGGCCATTATTCTGGTTCCCGTGCCCCAGCTGCAGGTAGTCATGGTAGGGGTCATACGGGTCGCCCCGTTCATTCAGCTCTTCCAGCAGCCAGTGGTGTTCCAGCCCGACCTAGGCCTCAGGAGCCTTATTATGCACCTCCAGTCTCTAGTGCGCCTCCTGCACGGGGTGCTTCCAGTGGTCAGTCCAGTAGGCCTGGCCCGAGCCAGTCACAACCGCTACGTCCTCCCAGAGCTTGTTCTAAGTGTAGTGACACATGCCATATGGTGAGGGATTGCCCCAGACTCAGGAGGGGTGCACCTCCACAGACTCCTCAACCACAGCAAGCCCCGCAGAGCACTCAGGCTATGGTCCCAGCGCCAGTTGCTACCCCTCCGGCCCAGCCAGCCAGGGGTGGAGGTCGGGGAGGTAGAGGTCGCCGTCGATGGGGAGGCCAGGCCAGATATTATGCTCTTCCTGCCTGTGCTGAGGCTGTCGCCTCCAATTCTATCATTACAGGTACTATCTTGGTCTGTCACAGAGATGTATCGGTTCTATTTGATCCAGGCTCCACTTATTCTTATGTGTCTTCTTATTTTTCCCCACATTTGGGTGTACCCCGGGATTCTTTGAGTTCCCCAGTTTGTGTTTCTACTCCTGTGAGAGATTCTCTTGTTGTGGACCGTGTTTACCGGCCATATCTTGAACGAGAGATGCTAGTATGGATACTCCTTCTATTGATTCAGTCCCACTAGTACGGGATTTCCATGATGTGTTTCCAACTGATCTTCCGGGCATGCCACGCGATAGAGACATTGATTTTGGCATTGATCTGTTGCCGGACACTCAGCCCCTTTCTATCCCTCCGTACCGTATGGCACCTCCTGAGTTGAAGGAGCAATTGCAGGAATTACTTGACAAGGGTTTCATTCGGCCCAGTGTATCGCCTTGGGGTGCTCCTGTGTTATTTGTAAAGAAGAAGGATGGTTCTATGCGCATGTGTATTGATTACCGCAAGTTGAATAAGGTGACAGTGAAGAACCGCTATTCTTTGCCTCGTATTGATGACCTGTTCGACCAGTTGCAGGGTGCTTGTGTGTTTTCTAAGGTTGACTTGCATTCATGCTATCATCAGTTGAAGATTTGGGAGCCAGATATCCCGAAGAATGCCTTCAGGACTCGGTATGGTCATTACGAGTTCCTTGTTATGTTATTTGGGCTGACTAATGCCCCAATAGCCTTAATGCATCTGATGTACAGTGTTTTTCGACCATATCTTGATTCATTCGTGATCATTTTTATTGATGACATTCTGGTATATTCCCGGAGTCAGGAAGATCATGAGCAGCACCTGAGGATAGTGCTCCAGGCCTTGAGAGAGAAGAAGTTGTATGCTAAGTTCTCAAAATGTGAGTTTTGGCTAGATTCCGTGGCGTTCTTGGGTCATGTGGTCTCGAGAGAGGGTATTCAGGTGGATCCGAAGAATGTGGAGGCCGTGCAGAGTTGGCCCAGACCATCCTCAGCTACATAGATCCGTAGTTTTCTTGGTTTGGCGGGTTACTACCGTCGATTTGTTCAGGGGTTTTCGTCTATCGCTGCACCTATGACCAGACTGACCCAGAAGGGTGCTCCGTTCCAGTGGACGGAAGAGTGCGAGGAGAGTTTTCAGAAGCTCAAGACATCCCTGACGACAGCCCTAGTTTTGATATTGCCTACCGGTTCGGGCTCTTATACTGTCTATTGTGATGCCTCGAGAGTTGGACTTGGAGCGGTATGGATGCAGGACGGTAGGGTGATTGCCTACGCGTCGAGACAGTTGAAGATACATGAGAAGAATTATCCTGTCCATGATTTTGAGTTAGCTGCCATTGTTCATGCCTTGAAGATCTGGCGTCATTACTTGTACGGTGTGCCTTGTGAGATATATATTGATCACCGAAGTTTGCAGCATCTGTTCAAGCAGAAGGACCTTAATTTGCGTCAGAGGAGATGGCTAGAGCTGCTGAAGGATTATGACATCACTATCTTGTATCACCCAAGCAAGGCCAATGTGGTGGCCGATGCTCTGAGCCGCCGGGCAGAGAGTTTGTGGAGTTTGGCTTATTTACCAGTAGTAGAGAGGCCCATGGAGATGGATGTTCAGGCCTTAGCCAGCCAGTTGTGAGATTGGACCTTCCGGAGCCCAGCTGGGTTCTAGCTTGTGTGTTCTCTCGGTCTTCCTTGTTTGATCGTATCCGGGAGCTTTAGTTTGATGACCCTCATTTGCTTGTCCTGAAGGACAAAGTGTTGCATGGCGATGCTCGAGATGTGACAATTGGTGATGACGGAGTATTGAGGATGCAGGATTGAGTCTGTGTACCCAATGTCGATGGGCTTCGGGAGTTGATTCTAGAGAAGACCCACAGTTCGCGGTATTCCATTCATCCGGGTGCCGCGAAGATGTATCAGGATTTGAGGCAGCACTAGTGGTGGAGGCGGATAAAGAAGGATATAGTTGGGTTTGTAGCTCGGTGCCTTAATTGTCAGCAGGTGAAGTATGAGCACCAGAGACCGGGTGGATTGCTTCAGCAGATAGAGATTCCAGAGTGGAAGTGGGAGTGGATCACCATGGACTTCGTATCTCGGCTCCCACGGACTTTGAGGAAGTTCAATGCCATTTGGGTTATTGTGGATTGGCTGACCAAGTCCGTGCATTTCATCCCTGTGTGTACTACCTATTCCTCGGAGCAGTTGGCAGAGATTTATATCCGGGAGATTGTCTGTCTGCATGGTATTCCAGTTTCCATCGTTTTCGACAGGGGT
>NW_017687733.1:0-6066 GCF_001879085.1 Nicotiana attenuata | reverse complement strand
TAGTTTTGGTTAGTTACTATGCATTGCATTTGATGTCTAGAACTTGTCCCCTGTAGTTTGCAAAGGTTTTAGTCAGTCTTGGAAGTGATATATGCGTTTCTTTGTTGAGCCAGTTGGATACTTTTACCCACCTATTTTATGTATCTTTGTTAACCCCTTTGAGCCTGTAATCTTATTTCTTTGATGACCATATTACTAGCCCCGCCCATTTATTTGAATTAACCATCTATTTGAACCTTGTACCTATCTTGAGCACTTGAATTTGTTATGAAATTTGTAAAAGTTGAAGTGTATGGTTTTAAATGTTAAAGTATATGTATTAAAGTGCTTAGGGAGGTGTAATCACTCTTATATCTAAATGTATCCTACCCGTCCGTCAGCCTACATTACAACCAGTTAAAAGTCCTATTTGATCATTGACTGAATAAGCTCAATTAGAGTAGTACACTACGGGCAAACCTATGGTGCTTCTTTTGTGGCATATGAATGTTTGTTTACCCTAAAAATTGGATAACAATTAAAATTATAATGTGGTTTTAGGATACGTGATTCCACCTAATACCAATTGATAAATACGAAGATTAGTAATAGAAATTAACAATGAGATAAAGCAAAACAGTGTTGAATCATAATTCAACCCTCGAGATAGAGTGCCCTCGAACTGGTCGGTACGCGAATAGTCAAGAAATAANCTATTTGTATAATGTAATGTTTCTGTATTTTATTGTTGAATAAAATTGTTATTTTATTGTTTTGTAGGGTCTGGTTTCGGCTATTAGTGAGTTATTACCTAATGCAGAGCACAGAATGTGTGCTCGACATATTTGGTCTAATTGGGCCAAAAACTGGAGAGGGGAAGAAAGAAGAATGCAATTTTGGAAATGTGCTAAGTCTTCATATGAAATAAAGTTCAAGGAAGAAATTGCAAACATGGCAAAACTTGGTAAGAAGGATATATGTGAAGACTTACTGGCATATAACAAAGAATGTTGGTGTAGGGCTTACTTTTCTACATGTTCTAAATGTGATGCTGTTGAGAATAATATGTGTGAAACCTTTAATTCTTGGATAGTAGGACCAAGACATAAGTCAATTATTACTATGTTAGAGGAAATTAGACACAAAATTATGAATAGGCATGTTGATATGAGGAGATTTGTTGAGACCTGGATAACAGACATTTCACCAATGGCAAGGTTAATATTAGAAGAAAACAAAGAGCTTTCTAGGAAGTGTAAAGTGTTGTGGAATGGAGATTCTGGATTTGAAATAGGTGATGGTGACAAAAGGTTTATTGTTGACTTAGTAAGAAGGACATGCACATGTAGAACTTGGCAGTTGAGAGGCATTCCATGTGCTCATGTTGTTTGTGCCTTCTATCACTTAGACCAAGAACCAGAGAATGAAGTCGAGGATTAATACAGACAGAATGTGTTTGTAAAGGCTTACCAATATGTCATACAACCCATGCCTAATATGAAGATATGGCCTGAAACAAACAACCCCTCTATTGAACTTCCTGAACCAAAACCAATGCCAGGAAGACCTAAAAAATGCAGGAGAAAGTCAAAGGATGAGCCAAAAAAGAAATATGGAAAGTTGTCAAAGAATGGGGTGAAAATGACTTGCTCAAAGTGTTATCAATTGGGCCACAACAGAACTTCTTGTAGATCAGTGGTAATTGTTACTTTATATTATTTTATTTTTATTGCTTTTGATGTGTGATTGACTAAATTTTGTTGTTTTGTAGCCTGGATCCACTTCCTATCAACCAAGTCAACAAACTCAACTATCTCAACCAATCCCACCAGCTCCAACACCATCATCTCAAACTAGCAATCCACCTTCAGTGTGTAATGACACATCCGCAGTGAGAAGAAGTAGCCAAAATCAGTCTACTGGTATAGGCAGGGGAAGGGGTAGAGGTTTGGGACTTAAAAGGCCAAGGCCAGCAACAGGTTTTGGAGTATATACAAACATTAGGCGTGGAAGAACAGTTATCAATGTAAGCTTGTACTGGCATAATACTTTGCTTTGATTTTTATCATTATGAGTAGTGACTAATTTATATCATTTTGCAGCCCAGTATACCTTCTGAGAGAGTGATAACACCTGGAACTTACAAAGATACATCTGCAACAAATATAGATATTGGATATAAGCCTCGTGGTCTCAAATAGAAGGGGAAAAACGCAGTAACAACTTCTCAACTGTAGCAGATGCGAGCAACAAGGAATATAGGGTCTTCTCAACAGCAAATGCAGTAACAATTTCTATGTTTGGTATTGTTGTGCAAAAACAGTTTGTTTTGTGTTGTGCAAAAAACAGTGTCATTTGCACAAATTTGCTATTGGGCTTATGTTTTGTGCAACAGCAACAGGTTTTGTTGGTTTTTGGGCTTGTGTTTTGTGCAACAGCAAATTTCTGGGCTTGTTTTTGTGCAACAGCAACAGGTTTTGTTGTGCAAAAAACACTGTCATTTTTTGTACAAAAACAGTGTTTTGTTTATGCGAAAAACAGCATATGTAGAACTGGTATGCCTTTTGTATATGCGGAAAACAGCATATTTGACAGCTTGTATGGCTTTGGTTATGGCCTTTTGTTTCTGCGAAAAACAGTGTCAATATATATGCGAAAAGCACAATAATGTATTGGGTTGGCAAATTCTGGGAATTTCTATCGAAAACAGCATAATGTTTTGGGTTGGCTAACCAGAAAATAGCGAATTTCTAGGAATTTCTGTCGAAAAAGTGTTGGCTTGATAATTTGGTAGTATGCAATTTAATTTCTTGAAGAATATAGTTGCATAGACATCCATTTACAGGTTTTAGATGATGAAAAATAATGATAAAAGATTAAATCTCTTCAACCTGGGATACAACATTGTTCCTGGTTCGACCATTACATCAATTTGCATATATATAAACTCAAATTACATCAATAAAAATGGGGAAAACCTAGCCAATTTCATAACATGAACGCAACAAGAAACACAACTAACTTCTTCCACCTAGCCAACTTTGCATCTCTTTCTTTTACTTTGTTTAGCAAACCATGAATAACCTTGTTCGCTTGAGCTGGAAACTCATCATCATGCCATCTAAAGTAATTGCAACCACGCTGTAAAACACAAGAAAAAAAGCTGATAAATCAATGTAAACAAAGACAAGAAAATGAAAACACTAAAAATGAAATCCGAAAATGGTTCACTTACTTTGTCAAATTTACACCCATAAGAGCGACGACCTGGATTTCTTGGTGTCCATGATACTTTCAATTCAACTTGAAATCTACAACAACAAATATCCATTCCATTGTGAGAAACTAATATTCTTTGAGACATGAATTCACTTCAAATTTCAAGCTTAGATGAAATAAACCCTTTGAAACTTTGAGAGTAAAGATGGAGCAATAGGAAATGAGAAATGGGGAAGGAAATAATGAAGATGAAATGCCAAATACATAGATAGGGGATTAAATATGATGCCAACATAAATTTATTACCATTGGAGTATGAAATTGGGCAGAAAAAATGACTCTCACGCGCCTAAAGGGCGAGGAAAATCACACACGGAATCTAGTAAGCTTTTGTGTTAAAGTGGAACAAAAAAAATGGGGTTGCAGGGCCAAAATGGATCAAGACTGAGTTAAAGTGCCAAAATAAAAAATTGGACCAAGCTTAATGGGCTGTGTATGTATTTGACCTATAAAATATAAAAGGTAGCTATAGAAAATAATATTTTAAAATAATTTTGATTTATAATAAATAGAGTGTATACCTTTGCTATATGAGATAAATTTTCCATTATTTTACTGGTAGTTTATATATTGGGGGAGGATTCCGCTCATGTTTCTTTAGTATATTTGGTTGGATCGAATAGGGTTGGTCCTCTTTTAATTGAGTCAATATTTATTAGTATAATATAAAAAATGAAAGATGTGGATTAAAAACATATTGTATCGGAAAGTTAAATTTTCCGGCAATTCAGATTTTTGAATAAGCAAGTGAAAGTCTCGTGATTTTTGTGTTAAAAAGTAAGTTATATAACTTTGCTGCACAACATTATAATATATGACCATTTGTGTAATTTATCCTAAATGTTAATATGTTGTATCGTTCAGAATTCTCCGTCTCGTTTATTATTAACAAAGCTTTCAAAAGATCCTCTTTCTGTAACGACCCGACCGGTCGTTTTGAGCTCTAGCACGTCGTTCGGCAGTTTGAGGCCATGAGCAGCTCCATATCAGGTATTATGACTTGTAGGCATGGTCGTAATTGAATTCTGGAAAGTTCGAAGTTGATTTGGAAGGAGAATTCTCATTTTCGAAAGCTTTAAGTTGGAAAAATTGTCTAAGATTAAATTTTGAGTAAACGACCTCAGAATCAGGATTTGAAGGTTCCATCAGGTTCGTATGATGATTTTGGACTTGAGCGTAAGTACGGATCGAGTTTTGGATGAACGGGGAGAGTTTCGGCGCCTATTGTGGAAGTTAGCATTTTGGAAGAATTTCATAAATTTGGGTTGAAGTGCATTTCAGTGTTATCGATGTCCGTTTGGGATTCCGAGACTAGGAATAGCTCCGTATGGCGATTCTGGTATTGGGAGCGCGATCGAAAGTGGATTTGGAGGTCCCTGGGTCATTTTGGAGTCATTTGGCGAAAGTTAGAAATTTGAAGGTTTTTGAGAAGTTTGACCGGAAGTGGTTTTTGATATTGAGGTCGGATTTCGATTCCGGAAGTCGAAGTAGGTCCGTAATGTCGAATAGGACTTGTGTGCAAAATTTGAGGTCAATCGGACGTGATTTGATAGGTTTCGGCATCGAATGTTGAAGTTTGAAGTTCTAAAGTTCATTAAGCTTGGATTGGAGGGCGATTCATGGTCTAAGCATTGTTTGATGTGGTTTGAGGCCTCGAGCAGGTCCGCATTATGCTTTGGGATTGGTTGGTATGATTGGATAGGATCTCGGGGGCCTCGGGTGGATTCCGGGTGGTTAATGAATCAAGGTTTGGAGTGGAAGGGCTGCTGAAGTTGGAGGATTGCTGGTGTAATCGCACCTGCGGAGTGGGCACCGCAGGTGCGAGCCCGCAGAAGCGGAAAAGGACTAGAGCAGGGGAGTCGCAGGAGCAGTCATTTGGGCGCACCTGCGGGAGCACAGGTGCGAAGGTGAAGGGCGCAGAAGCGGAGAAGGGCGCAGGTGCGAAGAAGACGCCGTAGAAACGGAGCCGCAGAAGCGACTAAAGGACTGTAGATGCGAAAGTCGTCTGGGCAGAAGGGTTCTTTTAAAATCGGAAATTGGCCATTTTTCTCCCATTTTTCATTTGGTGTGGGCGATTTTGGAGAGCTTCAAGGGGAGAAATTCTTCAAGTATCACAAGGTAAGTTTTTCCCGCTCATTATAAGTTAAATACATGATTTAGATACGAATTAAAGTATGAAAATTTGTAGAAATTCGGGGTTTGAGGAAAAAACCTAGAAAAATTGTTATTTTTGGATTTTGACCTACGATTTTTGGTCATGAAATTGAGAGTTAAATTATATATTTTGAGTTCGTGAGGTTATGGGTAAACTTTATCTTCAAAAAATTTCGGTATCTGGGCATGTGGGCCCGAGGGTGATTTTGTCAACTTTTCAATCGGGGTTACAAATTGTTATAAATTGGATTATTATGAGTAATTGAGCATAAATTAATGGGTTTACATAATTATTGGTTAGTTTTGGAGCGTTGTGCATCGATTTGAGCCTTCGGAAGGGCGTGGAATGCCAGTTGTGAAACTTCGGAGCAAGGTGAGTCTCCTTTCTAACCTTGTAAGAGGGAATTGTCCCCATAGGTGAATTAATTGGATATGTGCTTCTATTTGTGGGGACTACGTACGCACGAGGTGACGAGAGTCCGTGCGTAGCTACTATTATGCTTATGTCCGGGTAGTCTAGGCCCAAAATCATGCTTTACTTGAAATAGTTGTAACCTTATTGATAGTTTAAATTGCTTTAATCGTAATCGAAAGTGGTAAATAAATTTTCTAAAAAGAGTTAAACTTCGTTTCCTTGACTTGTAAAAACGAGAA
>NW_017687732.1:5473-6066 GCF_001879085.1 Nicotiana attenuata | reverse complement strand
ATTTGTGGACAGGTCAGGCTACCATATCCAAGAGGGCGCTAGTCGCATGAGAGAAAGCCTGTTTACCAAGAGGAGCGGGGGGGGGCGTTAATGTTCATGATTTGTAAAATAATGGAATCAAGCTACTGTATATAAACTTACTATGGGCGTCTGAGTCAAATAAAGAGAACTTATGAATTACCTGGGTGCATATATATTATATAAAGAACCATAACCTATTTACTTTGGAGGTACCGAAACCAGCTTGTTGGATTGTGAGGAAAATAATTGAACATGAGAAAGAACTGGCAAACGCTAGAAGCATGACCTCAACTGATCAGAAAAGGAAAATTTCACACTAAAGCTGCTTATCATGCACTCAGAGGAGATGTTGATACTGTGTCACGACCCGGAATTCCCACCATTTGAATCGTGATGGCGCCTAACATTACACTTTCTAGGCGAGCCAACGGTAGAATAGTTTACTTCTTTTAACATTACACTTTCTAGGGGGGCTTAATGTTCATGATTTGAAAATATGGAATCAAGCTACTGTATATAAACTTCTATGGGCTCTGAGTCAAAATAAAGAGAACTTATGAATACCTGGGTGC
>NW_017687732.1:0-2111 GCF_001879085.1 Nicotiana attenuata | reverse complement strand
TATATATATATATATATATATATATATATATATCATATTTCATCACCTTGTTTGCTATCTCATCATCCATGTAATTTTCTTTCTGTCTTGCATCTCATGTCAGATTGTCGTCATGATTATAGCCATCTTGTAGTTTAAGAGATTTGTACTTGTTACCTCTAATAGTTTTTGTTAAATTAATCATGATGGCTTGTGTTTATAAATTTACAAAGTGAAAAACTCAAGAATCAAGTAAGTAGTTAAAAAATGTAATGATCATTCGTGCAATTTTAATTTCGTGCACTTTTTTTTCTTCAACTATTATAAAACTCGTGCAATTTTCGTGCAACGTTTTTTTAAATGTGCACGTTATGTGTACGTCTTAAAAAAAGTTAGATGAAACTGCATATCCCTATAAATTAAGTACTGAATTTGTTCATAAAATAATGTGGGAAAATGTAGAGAAGATAAGGAAGGGCACGAAAAATACTTACCGAGATGCATAACTTGTGACTCTTATTTTAGCAACGTTGGACAAGCCCGATTACTTCGTTGGTTGAGAATGTCGGAAAATGGAGTTGGGGTTTGTGGCGGGTAAAAACTTAGTCTTATCGGGTGTTTACACTATATTAATAGATGCATGACATGCGTTTGTTCATGCATTTTTCACTAAACCATAATTAATTGTTGCATATTTTGACCTCATTAAATCACTTAACAGTGGTAAATTAATATAGCTTGATGTAAACATCTCGTGCGAATAAGTTTTTACCGTGTGTGCTTATAGGATATCTAAATCATTTTGAATTTCTCCCTAGGCTTAATTACTGCCATAATACTCGGCTAATTTGTTCAACTACATGGTTACATTATTAAATCTCTGCTTACTTTCTGAAGGAGTTTTACGGCCTCTAAACAATAACAACTTCATATTTAATATGTAAATCCGCCCATGCTCTAGAGGCAGGTTGTCGTACCACCTTATAAACAACATATACCAGTAGGAGGAGAATTGCCCAGACAACAAACGCTATGTAAGGTGCAACATTTAGGATCTGATGATGACATGGCCGGCCAATTAATGAAGAAAATATTTTAGTAGGAAATAATCTAACTCCGCTGCTGATGACTGCGCTATATATAGTAGAGGGGATGGTACCTTTCTTGAATTAAGGGCACTGTGAAATTCAATGGTGGGTTGATACTAAATAGAGTAAAAGAAGATAGAAGAAAGAAAGTTATTACACTCCTGAAAGTGAGTCAGAGCCACGAGTGAAGTAAGGTACAGACAAAATCAGAGCTGAGAAAAATCCCCTTTGATTAACCTGAGGTTAATTTTCACCCTAGATGCCAAAAAATTAGGGATTACTCATCTTTTCTTTGCAGATGATTTGCGTAATATTTGCTCGGGGACGAGTACTAAATATTAGTGCAGGCTTCTAAAAGATAGGTTACCCTTATTTTCTGAGGCTTCAGGACTGAAAGCTAATCTAAGCAAGATCCATGTTTACTTTGGTGGAGTAGATGTGAATACCAAGAAAGCATACTGAATTTGTTAGGATATGAACTTGGGGAGCTGCCTTTAAAGTATCTTGGAGTACCCTTTGTCTACAAAGAGACTGACAATCGTCCAGTTTAAACCCTTGGTAGATAAGATAACAACCAAAATTACTTCATGGATGGCCAAAGGGTTGTCATATGCTGGGAGAGTGCAGTTGATTAGAGCTATATTATTTGGCATCCAAGCATATTGGTCTCAGCTATTCCTGCTTCCATAAAAGGTTATCAAATTATTTATTGAAGCTATTTGTGGACAGGTCAGGCTACCATATCCAAGAGGGCGCTAGTCGCATGAGAGAAAGCCTGTTTACCAAGAGGAGCGGGGGGGGGCTTAATGTTCATGATTTGAAAATATGGAATCAAGCTACTGTATATAAACTTCTATGGGCTCTGAGTCAAAATAAAGAGAACTTATGAATTACCTGGGTGCATATATATTATATAAAGAACCATAACCTATTTACTTTGGAGGTACCGAAACCAGCTTGTTGGATTGTGAGGAAAATATTGAACATGAGAAAGAACTGGCAAACGCTAGAAGCATGACCTCAACTGATCAGAAAAGGAAAATT
>NW_017687731.1:5241-6066 GCF_001879085.1 Nicotiana attenuata | reverse complement strand
ATTTCGGACAGTTTTATGGGATTTGAGACTTAGTTCTCATCCGTTGGATCTTGAAGGATCAACGGATGAGATTCACCTGGGCAGAACGGCGTCGTTTTGAGTGGGGTTGCTGGACCGGGTTACAGGGGACGGGTATGGACCGGCCTGGATTGGGGATTTCATTTGGGCTGACTGATTTTGGCCCAAATCTGGTCTCCAATTAAGGCCATTTTTTTAATTTTTCTTTTTCCCCTTTTTTTGTATTTTTGTATTTATTTATTTTTCTGATTTTATAAAATGCTAAAACAAAGCAAAGACCTAATTACACTATTTAACTCCTAAAATTACTTATAACTCTATTTAAAGACAAATGCAATAATTAGCAATGCAAAGAACTATTTTCTTGCAATTTTCTTTACATTTTATTCTAAAACTAATTAACACTAAAATTGTGAAATTAAATCCCTAAATGCCAATGCATATTTTTGGTATTTTCATATGGATTAAAATGCACAAATAAAAATGCAACAATTACCAAAGAATGCCACAAAATTCACAAAAATTTATAAAATACTAGAAAAATTATTTTGTTTGAAATTTTGGGAATTATTCATATATAGGGCAAAAATCACGTGCTCACAGCTGCCCCTCTTTGCCCAAAACACGAAGAGTTTTTGTGCAAAGACAAGTGAGCAGAAATGAACGATTTTTGCCCGTTTGCATATTCCGTGTGAAGCATTTTTGAAAGAGTTGACCGCACCCTGCTTCTGAGGTTGCCTACATATCCTTGGCTAAAAAGGAATCAGGTCAGTGTAGTTCGGGAAGGTTTGGTAGCTGGGACTACCA
>NW_017687731.1:0-628 GCF_001879085.1 Nicotiana attenuata | reverse complement strand
ATAAGGGCAGGGATGGAAAGAGGGGAGCGAGGAGGACCGATGGTGTAATTTTGGAGGTCAACGGAGTATCGCCGCCGGCGGCGACGATTTCCGGCCGGCGGCGGACGCCGGAGGGACGGTGGGGCTAGGGCGGAGGAGGGTGGTAGTAACGCCGGCGTTACTGGGGAGGTACGAGGAAGATGAAAGAACGTTTTTAGGTTTTGGGTTAATTTCGGACAGTTTTATGGGATTTGAGACTTAGTTCTCATCCGTTTGATCTTGAAGGATCAACGGATGAGATTCACCCGGGCAGAACGGTGTCGTTTTGAATGGGGTTGCTGGACCGGGTTACAGGGGACGGGTATGGACCGGCCTGGATTGAGGATTTCATTTGGGCTGACTGATTTTGGCCCAAATCTGGCCATTTTTTTTAATTTTTCTTTTTTCCCCTTTTTTTGTATTTTTGTATTTATTTATTTTTCTGATTTTATAAAATGCTAAAACAAAGCAAAGACCTAATTACACTATTTAACTCCTAAAATTACTTATAACTCTATTTAAAGACAAATGCAATAATTAGCAATGCAAAGAACTATTTTCTTGCAATTTTCTTTACATTTTATTCTACAACTAATTAACACTAAAATTG
>NW_017687730.1:5445-6066 GCF_001879085.1 Nicotiana attenuata | reverse complement strand
CTAAGAGTTACACTATAGTATTTGTTGTGTTCAGGTGTGTAGACGCTATAGGTTCTCTTTTAATTCTTTAGCTCGTAACCCATTAAACCTAATCTACAAATCAAAAAGAAAATAAAATAACTAAAAAAAACTACCTACACCCAGTTCAAGTTTAAACCCTTGAAAAAGAACCTTGGCCCTAAGAAAAACCAAGGGGGAGTTACTACACTACCTAAAAATAAAAATAAAAATAAAAAATCTTTTTGTTATTTTTCTAGACTAACTTCCCTCAAGAAAATTGTCCAAAGGATCCGTCATCAGGAAGAGTCTTCATGTTTTTCCATTTTTTTTTTGATTTTTTGATTGACTTAGTCCCTCAAGAACCCCGCCGAAAGAGATCCGTCGTCGGGATAAGCCGCTTACCTAGTTTAAACTAATGAACTAACTAATGAACTCTTACTAAATTACTAAAACTGTCAAAGCCAAACAAAATAAGACTAAACATGAACCAGAAATCCGGGTAAGGAATTCTGTTAACCGGGGAGAAGGTGTTAGGCATTCCCGAGTTCTGTGGTTCTAGCACGGTCGCTCAACTGCTATAATTGGCATATTATCTGATTTTAAAACATGTTTTAACCTATG
>NW_017687730.1:0-1010 GCF_001879085.1 Nicotiana attenuata | reverse complement strand
AGGCATCATCGAACTTGAAGGAGACATCTTTCTCAAGCAACCTGCACAAGGGAGAGGAAATTTTCGAAAAGTCTTTAATGAAGCGTCGATAAAAACCTGCATGGCCCAAGAAACTGCGGATGCCTTTGACGGACGTTGGTGGGGGCAATTTTTCAATTGCTTCCACTTTTGCTTTGTCCACCTGCAAACCATTTTTAGAAACCTTGCGCCCCAAAACTATACCTTCACGTACCATGAAGTGGCATTTTTCCCAGTTTAGCACCAGGTTCGTCTCTTTACATCTAGCAAGTACCTTATCCAGATTCATTAAACAGTTATCAAAAGAGCACCCAAACACGGAGAAATCATCCATGAACACTTCTACAAATCTTTCAACCATATCAGTAAAAATAGCCATCATACACCTTTGAAAAGTCGCAGGTGCATTACAGAGACCAAAAGGCATTCTCTTGAACGCATACGTGCCATACGGACACGTAAATAAGGTTTTCTCTTGGTCCTCTGGGACTATAGCAATCCGATTATACCCGGAGTAACCATCTAGGAAACAATAGTATTCCTGGCCAGCTAATCTGTCAAGCATTTGGTCAATAAAGGGGAGAGGGAAGTGGTCCTTTCGGGTGGCATTATTCAATTTTCTGTAATCTATACAAATCCTCCACCCAGTGACAGTTCTTGTGGGAATCAAGCTTGGCAGGAGTTCATCCGGTATTTCATATTTCGATGCTCCGGAGGTATCACGGTGATTCGTCGCACGTGTTGGATTTTAGTTCAGTCCAGTTGGACAAGGATCTATCTTATGTTGAGGAGCCAGTGGCGATATTGGATAGGCAGGTTCGAAAGCTGAGGTCAAAGAACATTGCATCAGTAAAGGTTCAGTGGCGGGGTCAGCCAGTCGAGGAGGCGACTTGGGAGACCGAGCAGGATATGCGCAGCCGTTACCCTCATCTTTTCACTACTTTAGGTATATCTCTATGCTCGTTTGAGGACGAACGAATGTTTTAAGTGTG
>NW_017687729.1:5229-6067 GCF_001879085.1 Nicotiana attenuata | reverse complement strand
ACGGATTACTTTGTTATACTATATATGGGTAGTGATGGGGCCCGACGTCCTGTCCTTATACAGTTGTACACTCTATTAGAGGTCTGTAGATAGTCATGTATAGTTAGATAGTATGCGTCCTTGTCAGCTCGCCCTACCGTATTCCGTATATATATATATATATATACATATGCGTGTGTGTGTGTGTGTGTGTATGTCTTTTGGTCATGTTTTCCCGCATATTTTATTCACATGAATCACTAGTTTATTACCAGACGTTATGCATGACCTACACTTATTTCATGTTTATATCTTAGCCGTATGCTTAGGGGTGTTCCACAGGTAGAACTCGGGCACTTTTCATGGCCCATCAGTTTGGGTCGTGACAAGCTCTACCGAATAAACTAGAATGTCTACTACATCACTATTGTCATGACCCTAAAACGAACCTGATCGTGATGGCGCCTATCGTGAAACTAGGCCAGCCGACACAAACCCCAAGTTAACTAGAAATTCATTATAAGACATTAAAGTCAATAATTAACTAGAAATCCCATAATATAAGTCGAGATAGACAATGCGAAAAACAAAACACAGCCCGACATCGGGGTGTCACCAGTCATGAGCAACTACAACACGTCTAGGAATAAGATAAAGACAACATAGTCTGATAGAAATGCTAATACAAGACTAAATGAGATAGGAAGGAGAAGCACTGGGCTGCGAACGCCAAGCAACTACCTAGTCAACTCCGAGGATCAACTGGTAAGCAATATCAGCACTCGCTATCGCAACCCAAAGCTCCCGGATCTGCACACAAGGTGCAGGGAGTAATGTGAGTACGCCAACTACAGTAAGT
>NW_017687729.1:0-632 GCF_001879085.1 Nicotiana attenuata | reverse complement strand
GAAGTTGATGGAAAAACTAACACTGGAGCCGTGGTCAAGGCAGTCTTGAGCTTCTGAAAGCTCGCCTCACACTCATCCGACCACTGGAATGGAGCACCCTTCTGAGTCAACTTGGTCAAGGGTGATGCAATAGATGAAAATACCTGAACGAACCGACGATAATAACCCGCCAAACCAAGAAAACTGCGAACCTCTGTGGCTGAGGACGGCCTGGGCCAACTCTGAACCGCCTCTATCTTCTTCGGATCAACCTGAATACCCTTACTGGACACCACGTGCCCCAAGAAAGCCACTGAACTGAGCCAAAACTCACATTTGGAGAACTTTGCATAAAGCTTCTCCTCCCTCAATCTCTGCAACACAACTCTAAAATGCTCCACGTGCTCTTCCTGACTACACGAATACACCAGAATATCATCAATGAAAACTATGGCAAACGAGTCAAGATACAGTTGGAACACGTTGTTCATCAAATGCATGAACGATGCTGGGGCATTGGTCAGCCCAAAAGCATCACGAGGAACTTATAGTGACCATATCAGATCCTGAAAGCTTTCTTAAGAATATCCGAGTCCCTGATCTTCAACTGGTGATACCCCCGTAGGAACGGAGTCTAATACCGTTGGTAGGTA
>NW_017687728.1:3475-6067 GCF_001879085.1 Nicotiana attenuata | reverse complement strand
GTAGTAGTAGACGAAACTAAATTAGGTAACGAAGACGTCTAGAGGTACGTCTTTTACGTTAGACTTATAGTAGAAAGAACAACAGATACAATAGCAAGTTTGAAACAACAAAGTG
Source organism: Nicotiana attenuata (assembly GCF_001879085.1). Classification (NCBI taxonomy): domain Eukaryota; kingdom Viridiplantae; phylum Streptophyta; class Magnoliopsida; order Solanales; family Solanaceae; genus Nicotiana; species Nicotiana attenuata. The sequence continues at coordinate 5,952 of NW_017687728.1, read as the reverse complement.
AAGAAACTGATTTGGAGCATAGTGAGGGTAGAAAGAACATGTTTAAGAAAAATCTGGGACTTAAACAAGTTCAGAAGAGAGAAGAGGTAGTGTAACACTTAAGAAAACAGTAGACGAAACATGTTTAAAGAGAACTCAAACAAGGTCCAGTAAAAAAAAGCAAACAAAGAACTTAAGAACTCAGTAGGAGATACATACAGTAGGAGAACACAAAATACCAGAAAAGTATATCAACAAGACATATAGGAAAACACAGTAGGATGAACATGTAAGCATGGTGTAGAAACACAGCAGAAAGACAAGGCACAGAAGAACATATATAGTAGAAAAACATAAGAAAGCAGTAGAAACACATGCGTGAAAAATATACACAAAGAAAAAGGAAAAGAAAAATCAGAGAAAACATTTTGAGTTTTTTAGAAACCCTAAGTCGGAGAGAAGTAATTTTTTGAAAGAAAAATTGGGGAAAGCGTTTAAAAATTCAAGTAAAGCACAGATAGAACAAATCTAAGAAAACAATCAGAGAAAACCTCGAATAGCTAGGGTTTCAGAAGAACCCTAAAGCGAGAAAGGCTTGGAAAAGGTCCGATCTAAGTCGGATGAGTCAGAACTAGGCTCGAAATGCTTTGGATACGCCGGAGCAAAGACGGAGAGGCCATGGAGCCTTGAATCGGAGAAAATCTGAACGGACACCATCGCGGTCAGACCTGGAAACTTCGAACACCAAGCGTTCAAGAGCAGAGGGGGGTGAGTATAGGCTATCCATGGCCTGAGAGGCCATGGATTCCGGTGAGATTGAAGTTGACCATTGTAGAAGACGATTAGGGTTTCAAGAACCTTCGAGAGAGTTTGAGAGAGGAAAGGAATTCAGGGGCGGCTGAGAGAGTGAAATGAGTTAGGGTTGGGGATTTGGGTGAATTAAAATGGTAAGGGGAGATCGTGGCCGTTGATCAGATTGATCGACGGCCTGGATTAAAAGAGGCTTGGGTCGGGTATTTAAATGGGTCAAGGGTATGGAATTGGGCTGACCCGGTTGGGATTCAAAATTGGGTCAATTAGGGGGGGTCAATGTGGCTATAATCAAAGTGTAATGGGGCTGCAATTGAAACGAAATGAGGCCAAATTTTAAATAGCTAGTTTTCCCCCTTTTATTTTATAAAAATAGTAAAAATAATTTTGAAAGCAAATTAAATGTACTGGATCAGTTAATAATATATAAATATTAATTTAAAAATATTGGAACCAATTTCATAATTATAAAATGCTATTAATCTTAAAGTAGGCTAAAATTGCAATTATATGTAATTTAGCCTTTAAAATACTAAATAATTTGTAAAAAATGTATAAAAATTACCTTAGCTACGTTTTGGTATAAAAATGAGAATAAAATAAGTTATTCACCAAAGATGATAATTTTGGGAATAATTATTGGTTTTTATACTGCTAAAATGGACAATAAATTGATTTAAAATTCTTAAAAAATTGGAAAAAATACTAAAACACTTGGGCATACTTATATATGCATATATATATGCTATTTTGAAAAAAAAAATACAGAAAAAATTTGGGTATCAACAAGTACGAAAATACAATGAATGTAAATTTGAATACATCTAAATACATTTAAATACATTATATAATAGACTAAGTAAGCACAATTGAGTGAATGGCATTGTAAATGTGCAAATAAGTTATGGATTGTTTGAATACTTATGAATACATCTAAATACATACGAATACATCTACATACATATAAATCACATCATTAATTATGAATACATCAATATACACATAATCACATCAACAACTCTGAATACATATTGATACAATAACAATTATCTTTTCGTGCCGTGTATCCGAGCTTTTCTTTGCATCAACTTCCTTAACCTTGACACATGAAGCATCATTCATAGGTTTTTTTCCTCTTTTCCGCAATTGGAATTTTTGTTTCTTTTGAAGATTTCTCAACTTGGACTTCTTTCGATTTGTCATTGTGTAATTTAGTTCTTCTCTCTGAAGCTGTAATTGCTGATACACCTGCAAATTCCGACTCCACTTGAGTGATTTGCAAAGAGAAAGAGGGCCCATCGAAATTGAGTAGTTTGGCGGGTATACCTCTGTTTACCATCTTGTGTGAGGTTGAATCCGACATTTGAGAGAAAAACAATAGCTTTCTGTTGAGTAAACATAACAATGGTTATTGTTTAAGAAGCAAGCAAAAATCTGTATCCAAATCTAAGAAGCTAAATACTTGCATCAAAATCTAAGAAGCTAAATACTTACCACAAGAACTTATATCAGAAAATAAAATCGAGATTTTAGAGAGAAATTAACTGGGGAGTGAGAATGGGGGAGACCTAGGCAATGTGGGTGGGAGAAGAAGTCTGAATTGTGATTTTGTGGGAGAAGAAAGTAAAGTGTATCAAGAGAGAGAGAGAGAGAGAGAGAGAGAGAGAGAGAGAGAGAGAGAGAGAGAG
>NW_017687728.1:0-996 GCF_001879085.1 Nicotiana attenuata | reverse complement strand
CAATTTCACAAGGTTTCCCTTTAATTAAGGGATTCTAATTTCAAACGGGTAAAAAAAAATTAAGGAAAGAGACCAATCAAACACCTTTTCAAGGTAGTACAAGAGGGGTAAATACATAGAGGTATATTTAAGGAAGAGTCTTGACAGCACACGGTTTGTGCAAATAAGGAAAGGAAATCAATCAACAGCCAGTAAAATCAGAAATTGAAGATTTCATGAGAATGAACCAGGTCAGGAAGATGGGAAAGATCTTGACTTGAGGAAAATCAGTACTAATCAATCAAACCCTAAAAAGAAGATTCTGAATCATAAGTTGGAAAACCTTTTCGAAAGAAAGAATTTATCACACATATAAAAACATACAGCCATGCTCAAGCACGAAGAACTGTCATACCAATCAATAGAAGAGTCTAGCATAGAAAAAGTTCAGAGTCATAAACAAAGAAGTCCAAGTTCAGTTTATAGACTCAGAATGAGTCTGAGAGAGTCCAGGGTTCCCAAAATAGAACCCTAGTCCAAACACAAGATCAAAACTCGCCAAAACCCCAAATCCTAGGATTTTCAACTCGAATCAGATACAGAGATGATGAGACAAATAATTGGAACAGGCTCAGAGGTCTCTTTTAGAGACTTATGAGAAAACAACAGATACAATAGCAAGTTTGAAACAACAAAGTGAAGAAACTGATTTGGAGCATAGTGAGGGTAGAAAGAACATGTTTAAGAAAAATCTGGGACTTAAACAAGTTCAGAAGAGAGAAGAGGTAGTGTAACACTTAAGAAAACAGTAAGCGAAAACATGTTTAAAGAGAACTCAAACAAGGTCCAGTAAAAAAAACGCAAACAAAGAACTTAAGAACTCAAGTAGGAGATACATACAGTAGGAGAACACAAATACCAGAAAAGTATATCAACAAGACATATAGGAAAACACAGTAGGATAGACATGTAAAGCATGGTAGTAGAAACACAGCAGAAGACAAGGCACAGAAGACA
>NW_017687727.1:5575-6067 GCF_001879085.1 Nicotiana attenuata | reverse complement strand
GTTGAGGCGTGCTCCTCTGCTTACAGCCTGTATGGAAGGGCCTTCCTCCCCCTCCTCCTCAAAAATGACACAGCAGTCCATATCATCCTCTTCTAGGGACAAATTCCTCATTGCTTCTAATGATTCCTCTTCTTCCGATCCATAGATGACTTCGGCTGGTTGAAAGGTATGTTCCAGACGGGGTATCGTCTGCTCCAATGGATACTAAGGGCCGCGCCAGGGTGGCGACCAGTCCTTGGATTCTTCCCAAGTATACTCGTACCCCAGTCCGAAGGTGGTGCCATGCTTCTTGAGCTTGATGGGCTTAGCGATTCCTTGGATGTTCTTGCCAAGTCCCTTGCCAGGTTCATACCCGCTCCAATTCAGTATGCTTTCAATTTTGTTGTCCCACCATTTGTCTTTATCGACGGCGTTAGCCCGCTCGATGTGGTAGTAAGTTTCCGCACCTAATCTTCTTCTCCTCATTGCTGGATGGTCTGGCGGCTATATAGT
>NW_017687727.1:0-700 GCF_001879085.1 Nicotiana attenuata | reverse complement strand
TTCAAACATGTCAAGTCGGGATTCTTCTTTAGACCCATCATTTTAAGAAAATCCCTACCCTTACGATTTTCCGGCATTAGCAAACCCGGAGTTTCCCATGGTATCCCAGCTAGTCCTCTTATTTCCTTGAGTAAAGGTGTCATTTCTATGTCCCCAAAGCGAAACACCGATCTATCACAGTCCCAAAACAGAGTTGCAGCTTCTATGATTTTGTTGTTAGGCTGAATGTCTAGGAGAGAAGGCAGGTTTCCTAGATACTTCCTGACAAGAGCTTGATCGCTGGAATGAAGATCTCCCCACCAATTCAGCAATTTGGGGTGGATGTTGGTGACCATGCCGAATCTGGGGACTTTGTGCCTCATTTTCTGCAAAACAAAAGGTTAGGCCCTTTCCCCCCACCAGACTCGGCTATTTTAATATCAATAATTGGCATAACAAGCATTTAGTTCTCCAAATAAATGCACAGAATGTGGTAGTGTCCGTTTGGGTTTCAAGGAAACCCAGTGGACTTTGGACGAGGCTATCTTAAAGAGTCATTACGCGGACAACATAACTGACTCGGCTAAGTTTGACCATGATGCATGCATAATTTAAAGAGAAATGGTTTCTATGGGGTATTAGACTGGTACCCTTGAGCGTACAACTCAAGAGGGAAAGGCGCAGAACCGTCGACTACACCGTTGATCGACTGGTTTTACCG
>NW_017687726.1:1566-6067 GCF_001879085.1 Nicotiana attenuata | reverse complement strand
ATACCCAAGTGTAAACCCCACGAACGTGGGGGTTTCGGGGAGGGGTACGTACGTAGGCAGACCGTTACCCCCTACTTCGTGAAGGTAGAGAGGTTGTTCCAATAGACCCTTGGCTCAAGGAAAGCATAATCACAGCAGTTACGAAACGTAACTGAGCACAAGACTATAACTAGACATAAACATTAATCCTGCCAAATTTTGAGGATTTGCAGTCCTGAATAAAGTATAAAGTCTATCACAGAACCAGCTCTTTCACATTCCAGTATATGCTTCAACAGAAGTGCGTGTACATGTAATGTGCAAAAGCTGTGAGCAAAGAATTCTAAGTACATCATCACGACAGTAAATAAAATGAGAAGATTCTTATTATCTCACGTCAAAGGGAAAGAAAATGAGCAAACAGTCCATAAAAGTAAGTCCACTATCTCTCATCCATGGAGTAAATTCTTTGAAGGAAGATGCGGTATTCATTTTCCATAATCTGAACAAAGCATCAAGATTATATAAAGCATTTATGTCAACATGCACGTGCAGAGACAACTTTGCAAATGAAATCTCTGTACTTTAACTAATATTGATTAGCATGTTGAACTAACAGAAGTTGTGGAAGTTCCCCTTTAACTCTCTTGTCACTGCTTAGATGGAAATAATAATACGGGTCTCGTTTTGGGTGATTCTTTGATTCTTCGACTTAAATTTATTGTAGGGGTTGATCAAATTAGAATCAGTCAACCAAGGAAACTAAGGTTTTAGTTTTTTATTTTGTACATATGTACATATACACATCTTTCTTCGAGTCAGACCTTTTACAGATTTCCCCATAGTTCAGAGTTCAGATTTCTCCAAAGTTGAAAAAAAAGATCAGGAAGGAAATTCCCCAAAAAAATATCGAGAGTACCCTTCTTATGTGATATATAACTATATTGTCAATCTCTTTCCCGCTATACCCAGCAAATTCTCAAGGACAAAAGGTAGTTTTTTAAAGTGAAATTCTGCTATTCTTATAGACTCAAGGGGGGCGTGAATTTCTCAGGAGAAGTTTTTCCATCCGGAGAGTGCATCAACTCTTGCACCAAATGAAACTTTCACTTGGTCCAGTCATCTAGCATCTCCAACTTAGACAAGCATCAAACTATTATGAATCCTTCATATAATCACTTTACACTGACACACAATGTCAAAACAAAACTTAAACGTGCTTAGGCCATAGTATCTGCAGTCAATGATGTCTAGCTCCATTTTTACCTGAAGGACTTCTTACCTCAAACTTCAAGGCACCGAGTAAATCATTCCGAATATCTTGCCAAAAATATTTTAAACACCAAATAAACCACTAATTTCATATCTTGTCTATATTATGTTCCTTTTCTTATCCGGAAAGTCTGTATCTTACTTCTTGCAGCAACAGGATGTTGCCTTTAAGGGTCATAGTTGGTGATATTCAGTGGCCACACAAATTAATGGACAATGTATCTTACATAGATAATACTTAAAAGATGTAGAGACTTGTCAAGAATTAAAATCTTAGTAGTAGAAAAACATTAAACTAATTAAGATGATTGGTTACTTATATGGATAAGATGTAAAGATGGCATTCAGTTTACTGTTATAGTTTCTTTCTAGACGTGCAAAAACAGACTGCAACACCGATAAGTACAACCACATGAATTACCTCCTTTTCCTTTAATTTGTAATCCAGTTCTGCAAAATCATCCTCAGAATTGTACTGACCCGAATGGTAAAAGCATCTTTCCAGAAAGTGGTCCATTTTAGCCTCGCAATTCTCTCTGCAAACCCTCAATGACATGGATTCCATCAGCTCCAAAACCATAAACACCACAAATATTCGCATGTTAAAGTGACTTGACATAATGACATACCTCTGATCAATTCTACAAGTTAAGGTCTTACTGATCATGTTTCTCAGCTCTTCATCACTCATTTTTGTTCGTGAATAACCAAAAACCATAAAATTCTGAAACATACAAGCAAAGACACATCATGAGCTACTTATGATGGCTCTACAAATTAATCTAAGCTCCATTTTATTTTTGTGTGTGATTAGTAGATAACAATATATAGTTGGAGATACGAAATTTAACCTCAGGCAAACAATCTTCATAGAAAAGAGCAAATAAAGCTGGAAAAATCTTCTTCTTGGCTAGGTCACCTGAAGCTCCAATAACAGTTATGCTGACCGTGGTCGCTGCATTTTCTAACTCTGTCAAAGCCACTTGTTCTGGCATAGATTTTGAAGCCGAACCTATATGCATACATGTCAGAGATTTAGTATTTAAATTAACTAACGGAAATACAAGCAGAAAATGATTATGCAAAGAACAAACCGCAGTTCATGGATGAAGGTGAGCTATCATCAAGAACTAGAATTTCAAGATCATCCATTTTATTCTACAATCGAAAAGCAAAAAAAGAAAGCCTACAAGAGGTTTTGTAAACCTTAAATAAGATGTTTTAATTTAACTACAATTCCATCTATGGTTTGTCAATGCAAAGAGCAGAAACTACTAAGTGAAAAGAAAGGAAATTTTCTAAAGTTCTACAACACCATATATCTAATAGGTTAAATGGTTGTTTCTTTTTCTTTTTTTTTTCTCTCTTTAGTCCAACTCAATTATTGAGGAAGTTAAGCTTTTGGGATACTTTAGTACAGTACATAAATTGGTTTTAACACCCACTAATTTTGTATTAAACTGGAACTGTCTTCTATTCCAACACAAGCTGCACTTTTAAACTTAAAGAGTTAAGCAAACATAAACAAAATCCTTTACCAGAATATCAAGAAAAGAATTTCAGATATGGGTACAGAGCAAGGTAAGTACTAAAAGTAAGTAAAACTACAAAGTCAGAGTTAACCAAATTACACAACTAAATATATGATAAGCAATACATCAAACACTTGGAAGAAGATAAATTGAGCTATAAAATAAAATAGTAAAAGTTAAAGACTGCATTTTTAAATGAAGATCAAACTCACCATCCAGGAAAGACACAGCATTCAGATGAAACCCATTTGATGACATGATCTCAAAATGTTTTCTTGGTTGGATTCTTGAGTAAATTCCATTTTGAAAAGTACTAGCAACTGAAGATTCAAGGGAATGGGCTTTAAATGGTAAAATATTAAACTTTCTGCAAAAATTATGTGCCCCATTATGGAAAGTACTAGCAACTGAAGATGAAGAACAAGGATTCAATTGCAACTGCCCACCCATGCAGTTTTTTGTGTAAAGACTCGCTGGAGAAAGTCACAGATTTATTAGCTTATTTAATGTGAAATAATAAAAAGAAAATAAGTTTATCCAATTGCAAAGTAGTTATTGGATACTGACAGATTCTTTGTTAATTGAAATATTTGATGAATTTAGCAGGAAATATCTGAATATTGGCCCTTAAGTTCGGTGAAAGGCATTAGTAAAGTGAAGTCCACACCTTTCAAATGCTCATCCTTTATATGAGGTCCATATTTTTTCTCCACAAAGTTTATTATTTTTTTCTTTAAAATATACCAGTCTTAATATGTTCTTAAAAATATACATTTAAATAAATTAGTCTTTATTTCACGTGCCACGCATATGTATCCCCAACTACTATTGTTAATTTTATATGTAAAGATAATAAATTTTTAATACAATATATAATTTAAACTATAAATATTTCATGTGGTGTAAACATTCATGAATAAAACTTTTGCCTTTACAACATCAATTTTTTTACCCATTAAAAAAGATTTTATGTTGGATAAAATTATCATTTAATTACTTTTCTAATACTTAGGATTTTGAAATTAAATATAAAATTTTATTAGATTTTTCTTAATTTGAAATATGTAGGAAGTCCTAATATTTAGGACTTTTAAATCAATTAAAAATTTATCTTATATAAACGTTTTCTTGTTTGAACTATATAACATAACTATCTTGATATTAATTTTCCTAATATTTATGACTCTTGAAATCAGTTAAATTTTTGTAAATTTACCTTACAACACAAGCCACATATTACCTTGATGAACTAATATGGAGTGTTGGATTCTTAGTTGAGTAGGACTATTATTCATGATCAAATGTTGAAAGTTAGGAATTTGATTCCCAAAATAATTAGTAGTATACTTTAAATTTAAGATACATATACCAAAATGTGTACCTCTAAACATGAAAATAATCCATTAGCTTAATTAGTTTTGTTCAACTTTGTTTCCTAGGTTTCTTGCCAACTCATTCATGACTCATATTCCTTTCACGATTTACTTTGGAGACCTAATATCTATATCTATATTATATTAAAAGGAGAGTAGTGAAGCATGTGGTTAAGCCAAGTGGCAAGTTAAAATGAAGCCACTTGGCAATTTTAAGACAACATTAAAAATTTGAATTATAAATGGAAATATATTTAATGGAAATGGTTTAATAAATCTAATACATAATCTTAATAGATCTTAGTTTAATAAATTTGATATATATATATATATATATATATATAT
>NW_017687726.1:0-905 GCF_001879085.1 Nicotiana attenuata | reverse complement strand
AAATAATATCAGTTGTCACTTGATCTAATTCACTGAATATCACATTGACTGCTGCTGAGCACCATAAATTACATAATCAGATTCTAAGAATCAACACGTGATTGCCATGCAAACCTTGATCTCCTTCCCTATAAATATCAGTACACACTCTACCATTAGCAGTAACACAACCTGTTATAGAGCAAGAAAACATAATATATGGCAACCAAATCTCCATATATACTAGTTAGAATAAAAATGATAATAAAATATTTAAAAATGCAACAAAAGTATAAGTAGCAAAAAAGACTTCTAGTACCATGTGATTCCAATATGGTATATATGTATACCAACAGAGCATATGATTTCTCTAGAATATTGCTACAACTATCTGCGACTATACTACTGTACCAAAACATTAAAGGACGCAATAAAAGCACGGATTTTTACCTTCCTATACCATATATGAAACCTTATTACCCTCAATGTTTAAGGTTTGTGTTAATTACATTTCAGCATACCAAATTACCATTTATATACCATAATTCAAATTAGGGATATAATTAAGGGTGCATTTATATTAGGTGCTAATTAGGACCGTATCTCCCACATTTATCTTTACCTTACAACACAAGCCACATATTACCTTGATGAACTAATATGGAGTGTTGGATTCTTAGTTGAGTAGGACTATTATTCATGATCAAATGTTGAAAGTTAGGAATTTGATTCCCAAAATAATTAGTAGTATACTTTAAATTTAAGATACATACACCAAAATGTGTATCTCTAAACATGTAAATAATCCATTAGCTTAATTAGTTTTGTTCAACTTTGTTTCTTAGGTTTCTTGCCAACTCATTCATGACTCATATTCCTTTCACGTATTTACTTTTGGAGTACCTAATATCTATATCTATATTATA
>NW_017687725.1:5540-6067 GCF_001879085.1 Nicotiana attenuata | reverse complement strand
TTAGGAACCAAGACGTCCTTTCTACGTACCCTGTTAATTTAATGAGTTATAAGTATATCAACATAAACAGTTAATAATAATAACAAAACAACGTAACATGTAGTAATGAGTTGTCAGGAGCTCGTTAGAAATCCAACCTTCGTACTCAGAGGTGCAAATTTCGAACTTCCACACTCAGTCCACATTTTTCCTCTTTGCCAGTACTTAAAAAAAGGCAAAAGGCAAGTCAACTCAAGCAAAAGAAAATTCAACCTTAATCGTCCCTTTTCCGTAATAAACAACATAATGAAAGTTCAAATGGTTTAAATCCAATACTAATTTTAAGTTGATAATACGTCTATTTAGAATATCATTATATAAAAATTAAAATAAAAAGGTAAAATCTACATTAATTTAGCATGATTTAGATATAGGCAAAAACCAAATTATCCAACCTAACATTATTAATTAGATGCATAACATTCTTATGTTACCCTAAATAAATAGAATATATATATATATATATATATATATATATATATATATAT
>NW_017687725.1:0-854 GCF_001879085.1 Nicotiana attenuata | reverse complement strand
TAGTCCCAAAGTAAATATGCAACCACAATCAGAGAATATTCAGAAGTGAAGTACATCAATACAACAACAGCTCCAAATATCAAATAATTACCAAACTCATGGCAAATAATAGTAGATTCTAGCCTAATATGCTTCATAGAGTGCAAACAAGGCAGTTTAAACAAATAGGAAAGTAAGTCCACTAAACATGCTTTTCTATACTAGCACAGGCTATAATAGCAAGTAGGATAAAGCAAATACGAAAGAAACTCAACTCAAGTATTTTTAAGTAAAATTCGGATTTTCAACAATTAGCTCAAGTACGCGCTCGTCACCTCATGTACGAGGCTTTCAAATATTAAATATCATGTCCTAAGGGGAAGAGGTCCCCCACACAAGGTTAGACAAGCCACTTACCTCGAACCGGCTCAATATCAACTAGAAACCACGCTCTTGCCACGAGTATCCGACTCCAAATGGCTCAAATCTATTCAATTCAATTACACATCGTAAATAACATCGCAAACACCTGGTTTTGCTATTAAGTTCAACGCTACGGCGTAAAATTAGGTGAAATGACTAAAATGCCCTTCAGGACAATGCCCCGGAATCGAATAATTTTCACATTTTCAGAACCCTCGTACTCTCACGAGTCTAACCATATAAAAATCTCCCAAATCGGAGGTCAAATGCTCACTCAAAACTCAATAATTTAGCCGATGAAGTTTTACCCCAAATTATCCAATTTTTGATCCTAAATTCGAATTCCCATGATGTATTTAACTATATAATGATAAAGCATACAAAAAGGATCAAAGAACGTTACCGAATGATTTCTCTCTAAAACCACTCAAAATCGCTTTTCCCGACGTCTC
>NW_017687724.1:3627-6067 GCF_001879085.1 Nicotiana attenuata | reverse complement strand
ATTGGAGGCATAAGGCATTTGACAGTAGCAAATGTAATTAACTTTAGTGCTGTTGGTTTAACGTAATATAATATCTTTGAACTCATAAATTTAAAATTATATTGAATTCCGTATTACGAATTTTCAAGTTAACCCATCAAATTAAATTACTTCTGAAGGCTATCGTAGTACAACAACCTATGAGCGATCTTTTTAACATAATTACAATGATTATTGTTGTTATCTTCGAGTTAAACTGAATGTATATCTCCATTCCGTCTCAAGATTTGCTTTTATATTCCATGTTTAAATTCTCTCCTAAATCATATATTATATCTTACGTGGTAATCTATCTTTCATTGAAACTTTTCCTTCTTCATCTTCTTCTCGCTTTCTTTCTTTTGTCATTTTCCTCCCGCTCTAAAGAGTAAAGGCAAAGCATTCAAATTATTGTGAATACCTCATCGCCAACTTTTTGTCAATCCTTTATTTTGCATGAGCACCAACTTTTCTCACCATGTTCATATATACGAATCATTGAAATGTCAATTGATACAAAAAAGCCTGAGGATGAGTTCTCATAAAAAAAAACAATACTTTGAAAAAATTATTTTTCAACCAAATACTTGTGATAGTGTATGACCATCTCATCTACAATTTTAAGCGATTAACGAGAACATACTTTTGTTTACTTAATTAATTACATCTTCAACGTGCCTCTCACATACAGGCTCTGATCCTTTTCATGGGTCAAACATGTAATTTATTATTTGGATGGATAATGGGTGGGGTGAGACTCAACCATAGGATCTCTGCGTAGCATGATGAAGTGTGTGACCATCTCATCTAAAAATATACTGTCTCTACATATACACCTTAAGTTTTTAAATAAGATGATTATACATTTCAACATAGTATCAGAGTCAGATCCAATATCTCTACTCTTAATTTAGCCAATATATCTCTACTCTTAATTTAGCCAATATCTAATATCCTCTCCTTTTGTCTTCTTTTTATTATCTTGAGCCGAGGGTCTTTCGGAAACAGCCTCTCTACCCCTTCGGGAGGGGTAAGGTCTGCGTACACACTATCCTCCCCAGACCCCACTCGTGAGATTTTACTGGGTTGTTGTTATTCTTAATTTAGCCAATATTAGGCTGCATGTAACGTCCACACTTCAATTATTAACTAGGATGGGCATTCGAGGATGTTAGATTTTCCCACGCTGGTTGAGGGGAACGAGCTGCCAATCCTCAAATTAATTTTTGGGGTTGAGTTAGACCAATTTTTTTTTTTTTACTAGACTAAAAAGGAAAAGTTTCTTGGTTAAAGTTTAGATACGAAGTATTTTCTACAATTTTTCAGAGTTCTAAAGCAAAGGCGTTTTAACTCTTTTAAGTCGGATAATGACAAGTTCTTTAGCTTTTATATTTGGCCTTGAGAAAACTCCATGATTGATTTATTGACCACATCTAATTTTTCAACATTTCCTTTTTCCTTTGATAGAGAGAGGTGGCTCTTCCTATACGAGAAAGTCGCTAAAACATGGATCCTAATTAACTAGTTATTAGAGCTAACATCCAGTTATCCAACCTTTTGGAAAGACAACTAGCGAAAGCACATATCAAAATTGTTTTTGCCTTCCATGTTCCAAAAAGTTACGATAAGGATCCTATCCCATTCAGAACCAAAGTTGCTCTGAAATTTATAATCAGGTCATTATTATGTACTTAATTAGACTAGCTAGTGATTATGTGTACGTACTTGGCACTTTTAAGATTATGTGTAACATTTTATAACAAAATTTATAATACTAATGTTTTCTATATCTTTTCATCCCTAGTGTCGCTAAGGTTATATATACTAATAATATTTTGGACATGTTACTTAGGAAGGGACTCCAAAAAAGAAAAGGGGAAAAAATATATATAAAAATATATTAGAAGTATTTATCTATTCTTTGTCATCTATTAATTTTAATGATTAAATAATTCATTGTAAAAATTGCACTAAATTCCCTTTACGTGCAGTATTCAAGGAAGTATTGGACCTATGAAATATGGGAAAAAATGGAGAAAACACTATTAGCAATCCCTATTTAAAAGCATTATACGTGTCATAATAGTAGAAGTGATGCACACACACTATACATCATGATATATACGGAAAACAAATATACTAGTATATCCTAGACCTAATTACAAATTATCTTATTTCTTTAATTTTCAGGGTCTTTGGTGATTCAAATAGGAGCTAGTGTAAATTTCTGCATCAGATTAGCAATAACATATTAAAAGAAAAACGAATATATGACAAGAAATATAAGTGTTAAAAAGACCTGAGGTGGGGGAGGGAAAGAAAAGAAGGAATGCCAAGTTGTCATGTCTTATTAAAATACGCAATGCCTACACCATTATTGAGTAATGCATGACTTTTTTTCCTTTTCTTTTTTGGATTTTTT
>NW_017687724.1:0-1690 GCF_001879085.1 Nicotiana attenuata | reverse complement strand
GCAGATGATAAAGAAACTACAGATTGTTTCTTGGACTTCCAACCAATTAAACAACCCCCTAACAAGATGCAGAACCCACTGATGGACTTCCTACTGTCTGGGCATGAACCCCAATCACTATCACAATATACACTAAGAGAAAGATCAGAAGAGTTGTTGTAGAAAACCCCAAAATCAAGAGTACCCTTAAGATACCTGAGTAGTCGCAAGGCAGCTTACATATGAGGAAGACAAGGCCTTTGCATGAATTGGCTCAAGTGCTGGACTGCAAAGCAAATATCAGGTCTTGTATGGGTCAGGAAATTGAGCTTACCCACCAAACACCTATAGGTTTCAGGATTAGGCAAAGGATCACCCTGATCAGCCAGTAACTTCTCATGCATTCAAGGGGGATACAACTGATGAACAAGCAGAAGAATGGAACTCCTTGAGAAGGTCTGTCACAAATTTCTTTTGATGTAACAACACCCTACCCTGCGAGTACAACACCTCAATACCCAAAAAATAATATGTCCTAGATCTTTAATCTTGAATTAATCATGAAGAAAATGTTTCACAGCAGCAATTTCAACCACATCTGTCCCAGTGATGATAATATCGTCAACATAGACAACTAAGAGTATCAGATTATCACCAGAACCCTTTATAAAGAGTGAATAATCATTGAATGAGTGTGAATAACCCCTAGATGCCAAGGACTGGGACAACTTTGCATATCATTGCCTTGAAGCTTGGCGTAGACCATATAAAGATTTTTTCAATCGACATACCAAATTGTTTGAAACAGAATCAGCAGATGCAGTGGAAACAGAAAGACCAGGTGGAATTTTCATAAAAACTTCCTCATCTAAATCCCCATGTGGAAAAGCAGTATTAACATCTAATTGAAATAGTGACCAATTTCTTTTAACAACTACGGCAATTAAAGCTTTAACATTGGAAAGTTTAACCACCGGAGAAAAAGTTTCATGAAAATCTATTCCCTCAACCTGTGTATCACCTCTAATTACAAGCCAGCTTTATATCTTTCTATATTCCCATCAGCTTTGTACTTAATTTTGTATACCCATTTGCAGCCAATTGGCTTTTTGCCTTTGGGTAACGCAACTATATCCCAAGTACCATTAGTCCAATGCCTCAAACTCCTTTCTCATAGCAGTATGCCACTCAGGGATAGCTGCTGCCTGAGAGTAAGTATTAAGGCTCAAAAACATGTTCACTAGAAGTAGACACAACTGTTGAATTAGCAGACCTGGAGCTAGAGGTAGGTAAGTCAACAAACATAATTCTGCAAATAGGAGGGAGGATTGTGAGGTCTAGAGGACCTCCTTAAAGATGGAAAATCAGAGTCAGAAAAGGAAGGAGGAGAATTAGATGCAGAGGGAAAGAAAGGGGAGACTAGCCTTTCTGGGGATTACGCACTTCTGCGGGCCACCTATGTACAGATGAATCAGTTGTGGCCACCCAAATGCCGTCATCATGCAATGCTAACTGCGAAATAGGGTGTTCCTTCGTGCAGAGCAATACACTCTCCCTTGTTGCCAAATCTGTCAAGTACAACTGCAAGTGCAAATAAAATTTAAGTCAAAGAGAACAATAGGCTCTGAAAGACATAGAAATACGGGTAGAGAGAGCTAGAGATAGAGAGAGATATACATATATACATAAGAGAGAGAGAGAGAGCCATTTT
>NW_017687723.1:5306-6067 GCF_001879085.1 Nicotiana attenuata | reverse complement strand
GTCACCAAATCTTTCATGAATTTAGCATAGCCAGGCATTTGCTCCAAAGCCTCCACCAAAGGCACATTAATGGATAAGCTCTTCATCATGTCAATGAACTTTTTGAACTGATTCTCATTTTTCTGCTTTGCTAGCCTCTAAGGATAAGGTGGAGGTGGCCTAGGCAAGGGGCCTTGGCTTTTGGCACAACCGGCTCCGGCATGTCTATTACGTGTTCCCTAGACGGGTTCACGTCATTTTGTGTTTCCACTTCGGCATCTTCAATATCAATCCTCACTTCTTCATTCACATTTTCATCAATCACATTCTCAACCACCAAAGGAACTTCATTTTCTTACAACTCAACTTCATCACCCAAAATTTGCTTTGTTTGGAGGCATTCACATCACCGCCTCGTCCACTCCTTGTAGTTACCTCCATAACATGGTTGTTCCCACCCTTTGGGTTAACTACCGTATCACTCGGTAGAGCCCCCTTAGGGCGAGTTTTCAAAGACTGTGAGATTTGGCCTAGCTGAACCTCCAAATTTCTAATTGAAGTGTTGTGAAAAGCCAATTGCGCATCAGAGTCAGCATTCTTTTTCATCATCTGTTCAAACATCATTTCAATTCTCCCTATTTCATTGTTGGAAGAACTAGGACCCTGGGATAGAAAAGGCGGTGGGTTGCTCGGTTGTTGGTACATTGGGGGCCTTTGAAAGCCTTGCCCCTGATTTCCCTGGTTGTTGTTCCAGTCCTACCCCTGGTTGTTTTGTTTTCCAC
>NW_017687723.1:0-1310 GCF_001879085.1 Nicotiana attenuata | reverse complement strand
AGGTGGAGATGGTTTCAATGCCTACTTCTACAAGAAGACTTGGCATATAATTGGCAAGGACATCACAGAAGCTGTTCCGAAATTCTTTGATGATGGTATAATGTATAAACCAGTAAATAGGACAACAGTTACTCTGATCCCAAAAATGAAAAATCCTTCTTCTATAAAGCAGTTTAGGCCAATATCCTGTTGCACTATTGTTTACAAAATTATTTTCAAAATGCTCACAAATAGGTTGCAGTCAGTAATGGGAGACTTAGTTGATCTGAGTCAGGCAGCATTTGTACCAAGGAGAATACTAAGTGACAATGTTCTACTGGGGCATGAATATGTTAAAGGATATGGGAGAAAAGGTGTGTCACCAAGATGTATGGTTAAAATTGATATGCAAAAGGCGTATGATTCTGTAGAATGGTGTTTCCTTGAACAAGTACTTACAGAAATGAATATCCTAGGGAAATTTCTTTCTTGGATTATGACATGTGTTACTACAGTGTCTTATGCTATTGTGGTTAATGGGAGCCAACAACTCCTTTTGATGCAAAGAGAGGAGTTAGACAAGGTGATCCATTATCACCATATTTGTTTGTTCTAGCTATGGAGTATCTTACAAGGATCTTGAAGACTCTTAAAGAGAAGCCTGACTTTAACTACATTCCTAGGTGTGAGAAGCTGAATATTATCCAACTCAGTTTTGCAGATGACTTGTTGCTGTTTTGCAGGGCAGATGCGGTGTCTATACAACTATTGTATGAATATTTTCAAGAGTTTTCAAAGGCTTCAGGTCTGATTGCTAATCAGGAAAAAAGCTGTATCTATTTTGGAGGGGTCACTGAAGATATTCAACAAAACATTATCCAGTGCTTAGGTTTTTCTAAAGGCTCTTTGCCTCTCAAATACTTGGGAGTCCCATTGAGTAGTAAAAGGTTATCTATTACTCAATGTCAACCTTTACTGGATAAGATGTTAGGCAGAATCAAAAACTGGACAGCAAAGTTTCTGTCTTATGCAGGCAGGTTGCAGCTGATCAAGAGTGTTTTATTTGCTATTCAATCATTTTGGTCACAGATATTTCCTTTACCTAAGAAGATCCTACAAGGAATTGAGACAATTTGCAAAAGATTTCTGTGGACAGGTGAAACAGAAACCAAAGCTAAAGCTTTAGTAGCTTGGAGACAATTATGTTGGCCAAAATCGGTAGGGGATCTGAATATCACAGATATGGTTATATGGAATAGAGCTGCACTAATCAAGCAACTGTGGAATCTATATAAGAAGAAGGATAGATTGTGGATACAGTGGATTCATAC
>NW_017687722.1:0-6067 GCF_001879085.1 Nicotiana attenuata | reverse complement strand
GGCTTCGGGGCAAGATAGTACAGTAGGGTCAACCGCCTATGATTTCAGCATCGGTTGCCCAGTCGCCTAGAGGCGGGGGATAGAGTGATAGGGGCCGTCCTAGAGGTGGAGGCCAGACAGGGAGAGGTCAGCCAGCTACTGCTCAGTCAGGTGTGGGCCAGCCAGCCGGCGCTCCAGCCAGATTCTATGCTCTTCCGGCCAGACCAGATGCATTGGCCTCAGATGCCATTATCACAGGTATCATTTCCATCTGTGGCAGAGATGCTTCAGTATTATTTGATCCAGGGTCCACCTATTCATATGTATCATCTATGTTTGCTTATTTTCTTGTTATTGCTCCTGAGCCTTTGGGCACTCTTGTTCATGGGTCCACTCCTGTGGGCGATTCTGTGGTTGTAAATCAGATATACCAGTCCTGTGTGGTCACATTCTGCAGTTTCGAGACTAGAGCGGACCTCCTATTGCTTGATATGATCGACTTTGAGGTCATCCTGGGCATGGATTGGTTATCCCTATACCACACCGTCCTAGATAACCATGCCAAGACTGTCACATTGGCGATGCTAGGGTTTCCAGGGTTGGAGTGGAAGGGTTCCACAGTTGATACGTCTAGTTGGGTTATCTCTTTCCTGAAGGCTCGGCATATGGTCGAGAAGGGGTGTTTGGCTTATCTGGCTTATGTTCGGGATATCACCACAGAGTCTCCGATGATTGATTCAATTCCAGTAGTTCGGGGGTTCGCGGATGTTTTTCCTTCTGATCTTCCTGGCATGCCACCGGACCGCGATATTGATTTCTGTATTGATTTGGCCCCAAGTACATAGCCTATGTCTATTCCACCGTATCGTATGGCTCCGAAAGAATTGAAAAAGTTGAAAGAGCAGCTTGAGGAGTTGTTGGCAAAGGGGTTTATTAGACCCAGTGTGTCACCCTGAGGTGCACCAGTGTTGTTTGTGAAGAAGAAGGATGGCACCATGCAGATGTGCATTGACTACCGCCAGTTGAACAAGGCTACCATCAAGAATAAGTACCCGTTGCTGCGCATTGATGATTTGTTCGACTAGTTACAGGGCGAACGGTGTTCTCTAAGATTGACTTGAGATCGGGGTACCATCAGTTGAGAATTCAGGACTCAGATATTCCAAAGACTGCTTTTCGTACTAGATATGGTCATTACGAGTTTCTGGTGATGTCCTTTGGCTTGACCAATGCCCCAGCGGCGTTTATGGACTTGATGAACAGGGTATTCAGACCTTACACTGATTCCTTTATTGTCATCTTCATTGACGACATCTTCATATACTCACGTAGCCTGGGAGAGCACGAGCAGCATTTGAGAGTAGTGCTACAGACCTTGCGAGAGCAGAAGCTATATGCTAAGTTCTCCAAGTGTGAGTTTTGGCTTGAGTCAGTGGCATTCTTGGGCATATTGTGTCTGGAGAGGGTATTAAGGTGGATCCCAAGAAGATTGAGGCAGTTCAGAGTTGGCCACCTCCTACTTCAGTGACCGAGATCAGGAGTTTCCTGGGGTTAGCAGGTTACTATCGGCGATTCGTGCGGGGCTTTTCATCTATTGTGTCCCCCCTGACCAGATTGACTCAGAAGGGTGCTCCCTTCCGTTGGTTCGATGATTGTGAGGAGAGCTTTCAGAAGCTCAAGACAGCTTTGACTACAACACCGGTCCTTGTGTTGCCTTCCGTTTCAGGGATGTATACGGTATATTGCGACGCTTCACGCGTTGTCTTGGGTTGTGTATTGATGCAGCAGGGGCGAGTTATTGTATATGCCTCCCGTCAGCTAAAGATTCATGAGAAGAATTATCCTGTGCACGATCTAGAGTTGGCGGCGATTGTTCACGCTCTTAAGATATGGAGGAATTATCTGTATGGGGCGTCATGTGAGGTTTATACTGATTATCGCAGATTACAGCACCTGTTCAAGCAGAGAGATCTCAATTTGAGGCAGCGTAGATGGCTTGACTTACTGAAGGATTATGACATCACCATTCTTTATCATCTGGGCAAGGCAAATGTGGTCGCGGATGCCTTAAGCAGGAAAGCAGAGAGTATGGGTAGCTTGACATTCATTCCAGTGGAGGAGAGGCCACTAGCTTTGGACATTCAGTCTTTGGCTAACAGACTTGTGAGGTTGGATATTTTAGAGCCTAGCCGATTCCTTGCGTGTGTTGTTGCCCAGTCTTCATTATTAGGGGAGATTAATGCCCGACAGTTCGATGATACGCATTTGGCGGTTCTCAGAGAGACGGTGCTACAGGGTAGTACCAAGGAGGTTTCTGTTGGCGAGGATGGTGTCCTACGACTCCAGGGTCGCCTATGTTTTCCTAATGTCGATGGCTTAAGGGAGAGGATTCTTGCCGAAGCACATAGTTCGCGGTATTCTATGCACCCAGGTGCTACGAAGATGTATCGTGACCTGAGACAACACTATTGGTGGCGACGGGTGAAGAAGGACATAGTGGAGTATGTGGCTAAGTGTTTGAATTGCCAGCATGTTAAGTATGCGCACCAAAGGCCCAACGGCCTACTTTAGCAGATGCCCATTCCTGAGTGGAAGTGGGAGCGCATCACTATGGACTTCGTGGTGGGATTGCCCCGAACCTTGCAGAAGTTTGATGCAGTGTAGGTCATTGTTGACAGGTTGACCAAGTCGGCACACTTTATTCCGATTGTGACTACTTACTCTTCAGAGAGGTTGGCTCAAATTTACATTAGGGAGATAGTCCGGTTGCACGGTGTGCCTATTTCCATCATTTCAGATAGAGGCCCTCAGTTCACTTCCCATTTCCGGAGAGCCGTTCAGAGTGAGTTGGGGACCCGCGTGGAGCTCAGTATAGTATTTCACCCTCAGACCGACGGGCAGTTGGAGCGGACAGTTCAGATTCTAGAGGACATGCTTAGAGCATGTGTGATTGACTTTGGAGGACAGTGGGATCAGTTCCTGCCTTTGGCCAAATTTTCTTACAACAATAGTTATCAGTCAAACATTGAGATTGCCCCATTTGAGGATTTATATGTTCAGCTATGTCTTTCTCCTATCAGGTGGTTTGATCCCGGAGAGGCTAAGTTGTATGGTACAGATCTGGTGAAAGATGCCTTGGAGAAGGTAAAGCTAATTCAGGAAAGACTTCGCACGGAACAATCAAGACAGAAGAGTTACGCGGATCAGAAGGCGCGTGATCTATCATTCATGGTCGGCAAGAAGGTTCTCTTAAAAGTCTCGCCGATGAAGGGTGTCATGAGATTCGGGAAGAAGGGCAAGTTGAGCCCAAGGTTTATTAGCCCATTTGAGGTGTTGAAGCGAGTTGGGGAGGTGGCATATGAGCTTGCTTTACCTCCCAACTTATCGGGAGTCCATCCAGTTTTTCACGTGTCTATGCTTCGGAGGTATCATGCCGACTGGTCCCATGTGTTAGATTTCAGCACTATTCAGCTAGACGAGAGATTGAGCTTCAAGGAGGAGCCAATTGCCATTATTGATAGGCAGGAGCGCCAGTTGAGTTCCAAGAGGGTTACTGCAGTAAAAGTCCAGTGGAGGGACCAACCAGTCGAGGAGGCGACCTGGGAGTCCGAGGAGGACATGCGGAGCAGATATCCACACTTATTCGGCACTTCAGGTATGAATCTAAACCTGTTTGAGGACGAACATTTGTTTAAGAGGTGGAGGATGTAACGGCCCGACTGGTCGTTTCGCTTTTTAGAACCCCATTCCCCTAAATAAGACTTCCCGTGGTGGCCTTAACTAACTTACAATCTGCGGGGATGGTTGGTTCGGGTGATTTGGAGGAGTTTGGGTTGAAATAAGCACACTTGATTCTTTAAGATTTTCTTAAAAGGCTAAGGTTGACTTTGGTCAACATTTTTAGTAAACGGACCCAGACTCGTGATTTGACGATCCCGGAGGGTACGTAAGAAAATATAGGACCTGGGCGTATGCCCGGAATCGAATTTCGAGGTCCCTAGTCCGAGTAATGAATTTTTGTTGAACATTGTTAAACTGGAAATTCTAAGGATTAAATGAAATCGAATAATGCTTGATCATGTTGGTATCGGGCCCGTATGTTGGTTCCGGAGCCTGGTACGGGTCCAAGATAACATTTAAGACTTGCCCGCAAAATTTGGTGTCAATCCGAGTAGATTAAGTACGTTTCGGCACGTTAGAAGTGAATTGAAGAACTTGAAGTTCATAAGTTTGATTCACTTGGTTTTAGGGGTGATTCTTAGAATTAGCGTTGTTTTAGGTGTTCCGAGGGTTCGAGCAAGTCCGTTTTATGATTTCAAACTTGTCGGTATATTCGGGCGGGGCCCGTTGGCCTGGTGGCCCCGAGCTTCAATCGAGCGAGGCTCGAGTGAAGTTGGAAATTTTAGGAAGGAGCTGAAGCCCCCAGCAATCTGTCATAACTGCACCTGCGGCTGGTCAGCCGCAGGTGCGAGACCGTAGAAGCGGTCTTCCTCTCGCAGATGCAGCTAAGCCAGGCCAGGTCCAAAGCCGCAGAAGCGGCTTGCATCTCGCAGATGCGGCCCAACGGCCCAGTTGAGTTTCCGCAGAAGCGGGTGACTTTCTGCAGATGTGGTGGGCGCAGGTGCGGCCCAGGACCACAAATGCGGAAATCACTGAAGCAGTGAGCTCATTTAATACGGGCTCCAGGCCATTTTGCCCACTTTTCACTCGTTTATTGGGCGATTTTGGAGCTATTGAGAGAAGATTTTCACCAAGCATCTTGAGGTAAGTTCATACTCCTTATTTCTAAGTTTAATACATGAGTTTTGGGTAGATTAACACACAAAGATTAGGAAAAATCAAGGGATTAGAGCAAGACCTAGGGTTTTGATAAAACTTAGTTCACCACAAAATTTGTTATGGAACAATGTAGGAATCACATATTATTGATCCCTAGGCTATAGAGAACAACTTTCTTCAAAAAATTTTGGGATCCGGGCACGTGGGCCCGGGGTCGGATTTAGGAAACTTGTGTTTAAGACCGGAAAACTACTTTATAAATTAAAAAGCAAACTCTTGAGCTTGTATTAACTAGTTCCTACCTCGTTTAATTAGTTTTGGATCGTTCGGCTCCAAATTGAGGGTTTGATCACGTTCTTGGTATTGGAAGCACGTTTTGAAGCGAGGTGAGTCTCCTTTCTAGCCTTGTAAGAGGGAATTGTCACCATAGGTGAGGTAATTAAATCATGTGTGCTAATTGTGGGGGCTACGTACGCACGAGGTGACGAGAGTCCGTGCGTAGCTACTATTATGTTAATTGTCCGGGTAGTTTAGGACCCGTATCTTGCTATTTTTGTATATGTCTATATCCTTTCATGGTATTAAATCACTTAGGACTTGTTAGAAGTTTGAACAATGTATAAGAACGCATGTACTCATTTGATAACTCGTGTGAATTTATTTGACTATGATTGTGCCTTATGTGCCCCTTTGATGATGATTTGTATTTGTGGATCGGGCCGATCGCCTTGGTAGAAATAGATGCATCTATAGTTCGCGCCATTCAACCCTCTGGTAGTGCACATTTCTTTCATGTTGGACCGGGCCGTACGACCTCGGCATAATGTGCGCATGATATCTATGGGAATTCATATTCATCACTTGTCTTGTTAAATGCCCTGAAATGTAAATGGCTAATTATGGAATTTTCTAGAGAATGACTTATCGTTTCATGCCATAAATTGCTATACAAATTGTGACATTTATGCATAGTAAAACACTTATTATATTAAATGACCCTAGTAAGTGTCAAGTCCACCTCTCGTCTCTACTTCTTCGAGATTAGACGGGATACTTACCGGGTACATATTATTTATTTACTGATACTACGCTTCTGTACTTAATTGTACAGGATCTGAGGCAGGTGCATATGGTTATCAGTCTGGTGTGCACGTTTGATCGTAGTCCGAGATTCCACGGTGAGCTTCTCCTATGTCGACCAGCAACGTGATGGAGTCTTTCTGTATTTTCTTTTGCTGTCTATTATAGTTAGGACAGTAGGGTAAGCTAATTCTTTTGTGTATCTACTAGATGCCTATATACTTGTGAC
>NW_017687721.1:5039-6068 GCF_001879085.1 Nicotiana attenuata | reverse complement strand
ATTCCCCACAAAAGCTAATATGAGTAGGAAATGTAATTAGTTTATGGGTAGAAAAACAAATGGGTAGATTAGGGTAAATAGTTTTATTTTTGTGGATAACTGTGTCAAAACCCCATTTTACTTTGCATTAAATTCGTAAAAAGTCAAATCTCATTAACTAGAAATGTAAACAAGATAGATATCTACGTCATTATAGGTTATTTCAAAAAAAAAAATTTCAGCATAAACATACTTAGTACGTGAAAAATATTAATATTGCACAGTTTAAATAACAAAAAAAAAAATACAAAAGACCTCCGTTCCTGTTGAAACTCTATCGATATCTGCAAATTCACTGCTATTCTAACAATAAGATAAAAAATTATATAAGGAGTTTGAAAAGAAAGAAATATACATTAGTAGATATTAGTAACAAACTTTTTACCTATGGTACATCACCTATATATTTCACATATCTATTTGATAAAGAAACACTAATATTTAGATCAATCATGTTTTAAGAGAAAAAAGTTTATAACAACATGTCTATTTTGTAAAGTAAAGGATGATGAATAATTGAGTTTTCAGATTTAGTGATAAATTATTATATTTTTATGTTATAATTAGAAATAGAAACATGCATATTCATGGTTTTATGGGTCAGAATCCGACCCCACGATAATTAACGAAGGTAATTCCATCTTAAGCTAATTCATGATTGATTAATGGTATGACCACTTAGAATTAACGGTATCCAACCCTTATCTGATTCGATCAACAAGGCCACGGCCCGCCCGTCATCGTGAAGGCGAAATCCCAACGTGGTCACGGCCACTTATTGCCAGCTCACGAAGCTCACAGCTATAAATACCAAGAGAGGAAACCCTAGAAAGGGGGCTTCTTCTTCGTCACTATTTACGAGAGAAAAAAGAGACAACGATACCCATATTATGGGCAAGAGGAACACCATTGTAAGGCTCTGAACCTCTTCATGGAGAGGCAGACCAAACCAATATTATCAATAAAGGCTTCTAATGTTTCTCCCCCTAA
>NW_017687721.1:0-633 GCF_001879085.1 Nicotiana attenuata | reverse complement strand
ACCTTACCTACTCACGAATCCCAGCCAACGGAGACCGGCGGCAACTTTTCAGCTACAAAATTGATACGAGTTAACGTTTACGAGCACAAGATGTAAGAGGGCAGAAGGGGATTCGATGACAAAAGAACTTACGTGCATGATTCCAAGCCTCTGGGAACCCAGTAGAGCACACCACTAAATGTTCAATCCTGATGTAAAAGAAGTGCTCGAAAGGGCGAGGGTCGACCTCATCATCCAGTTTCACAGTCAGGCCCCTCGTCCCGCGAGGACACGCTCAAATCATGGTACCACGAACTCTCTGGGGAGCGTAGAGGCTAAGCACATGCTGCAGCGTGACCTCCCTACCGGCCAGTTCTACATATTTGATAAGCATTGCTAATAATTTGTAAAGAGAAGGAGCAAGCTGACCCGGGCATACCCGGTAGTAACGACAGAAATCAACCACTAGCATTGGAAGCGGGAGCTTAAACCCCAACCTGAAGGGATAGGCATAAAAGACGCAGTATTCCCTACGGTCGGTATGGACCCTCTCCTCGCTTCTAGCGAGAATGACGTCAACATAGCTGGGGATGACCCCCTGTCCCCGTAGTTGGGACATCCCAATCTCCCCCATTAATGGGGCTTCATCCACCT
>NW_017687720.1:5168-6068 GCF_001879085.1 Nicotiana attenuata | reverse complement strand
TAAAGTCCAATTCATATCCTAAAAGTCCAATTCATATCCTAAAGGCTCAATTCATATCCTAAAGGTTCAACTCATATCCACAAAGTTCAATTCATATCCTAAAATTTCAATTTCTAAACTAAAATTCCAATACATAAACTAAAAGTCCAATTCATATCCTAAAGGGTCAATTCATATCCTAAAAGTTCAATTCATATCCACAAAAGTTCAATTCATATCCTAAAATTTCAATTTATAAACTAAATTCCAATACATAAACTAAAAGTCCAATTCATATCCTAAAGGCTCAATTCATATCCTAAAAGTTCAATTCATACACAAAATTTCAATTCATATCCTAAAGGCTCAATTCATATCCTAAAAGTTCAATTCATACACAAAAATTTCAATTCATATCTGTCACGACCCAATTCCCAAGCCCGGTCGTGTTGGCGCCTCTCGTGAAGACAAGGCCAGCCAGACCAATACAGGACACTTCTTTTAAGCAGTAACTCACCATTTAAGCAATTATGAAACATGATTTAATAACAATAATTTGCGGAAACATAGATAATAATAGTAGAACCATCCCGACACAGCCCAAACCGGGGTGTCACAAGTCATGAGCATCTATTAGAGTGAAGTTACAACTACAAGCCGGAAATATACAAAATAGGATTTATAAATAAAAAGAAGAAATGCGGTGCCGCGAACGCTGGCAGTCACCTCGCCCAACTTTGATAGCATAGTCTCTAATCAGCTCAAAACCCGCTACCGGGTGAACAAATACCTGCATCTGCACGCGAGGTGCAGGGAGTAAAGTGAGTACTCCAACTCAGTGAGTAATAAAGGTAAATAACATCTGAGCAGTAAGAAATCACGTAGAGCAACCAATATGCTGTATAGAAGCAGGGTACAATC
>NW_017687720.1:0-769 GCF_001879085.1 Nicotiana attenuata | reverse complement strand
ATCTATCTAAATTTCCTTCTGATTCATTTCCAACTTGATGCTTCCTCTTGCTGTAGTGCCACAATCTCTCAACCCAGATTTACCTCACGAGATCCAGGCATAAGTCCACGCTGTCTAAGACCCATAAGCCGCTGAATACTCTCTTAAATATTCCTAAAACATCACGTTCCCGAATACTTTAATCTGAAGAACTTCCTGCGAATCCGAATCCGTTACCTTTACTTTCCTGGTACTGATACATAGGAACCCATAATTCATATCGAAATACTAAAAGTCTTGCCCCCTTCCAATGAAAACAACAGCTTCTAACCACATATGCAACTTTAAAATACCCGATTGTTCCCTGTAGGATCTTGAACATATTAGAGCCATCCTCGCAAGTCATTCACTCTTATTCAAACTGCAACTTACTGACCTAACGAACAGAACCACCCGTGCCTCATTGGCACTCCGATACCGCAAAATGAAATCCTCATCCCAATACAACCAAGCAACTTCCTGCTCTATGCGCCGAGCATCCTTTACCAACAACACTCTAGACATTCCGTGATTCTCATACTCTGTGAAGCATAATATATCCTTTGTCAAACTCTTCCTTTACTCTAGCCATAGCTAATTCACTCGCACGCCCCAAACTGGAACCAACATAGCACCTAACCGTGCAATCAACTGCTCACAACAGACTCCCCCACTTGGCTCGAAGCCATAGATCAAGATACGCTCAATAACTTATAACACTTTTACTCTATTGATGCCACCATACCCATAG
>NW_017687719.1:5021-6068 GCF_001879085.1 Nicotiana attenuata | reverse complement strand
AGAACGGATTTTAATTTGCTGGGTATAATCTCTAGGTTTTTATTACGTAACACAATACACTTTCGAAAATATGGGTAAATAGACAACATATATAAAAGGTAAAACTGTATATGGTTCAAATAGATAAAAAAAATTATTAAAAAAAAAGACTCCTAATCCATAAATTAGTTCAAAAGGCTTATTTTCACCTAATATAGTTTATAAAACATTAGTCCTAAAAAGTTAGTACCGAAACTTTCCTTACTTTTCCTATGTCAAAACTTATTTTTTGGTTGCCCACCCGGTATCCGGTACCCGCATTGGAGCCCGACTATATCCGGATACGCGCCGCGTAGGGCCCCTTTCGGGGGGAAGGGCTCCCTACCAAGGATTTTTCCATACCCAGGGCTCGAACTCGAGACCTCTAGTGAAGGGAGGAACAGTCCCATCCACTGCACCACATCCTTTGGTGGTGTCTGATAATAGGTGAATTTGACTATAATCACACCATTAAATAATCACCTTCTTGTGTAGTTTTAATGCTAAAAGTGATGACAAAATGCTCTTATTAGTGCTTTTCATGATTTGTAGGTGATATATGTATAAGGAAGGCTAAGGAGCAGTTTTGGATTTAAAAGTGATGAAAAAGAGGCCAACTGTGAAATTTCCCAAGTGAACCAGGCAAAACAGGCCGAAGAATTCAAAATACTGGATCCACCGCGGTTCCACCGCGACCGCAGTAGAACCGCGGTGGGAAGCAGCTGCAGAAGTTGTGAGAATCCGCGAGGGTGTTTGGCCGCGGTTCTACCGCGACCGCGGCAGAACCGCGGCAGGCGCAGAAACTTCAGGGACCAAAGTGTCAATTACGGGATTTTTAGACCTAAACCCTATTTAAAACATTAGACTTCGCCCAAGAGAGGCATGTATTGATTTTTAAGGTTTCTTAGCAAGGAAAACTATTGTGAGAGAATACTCTAAACATCTTTCTTCTTTTCTTTTGATTTTTATGATTAATTCAATCTTAGTTTCTTTTCCCATAGCCATGAGTAGCTAAATTCCTTGTCTAAG
>NW_017687719.1:0-752 GCF_001879085.1 Nicotiana attenuata | reverse complement strand
CACCGGGTGTCAAGCAAGGGAATAGAGGTTGATAGAGCAAAGGTTGATGTCATAGCAAAGCTGCCGCCACCAACGTCAGTCAAAGCCATAAGAAGCTTTCTTGGACATGCCGGATTCTACCGGAGGTTCATTAAGGACTTCTCCAAAATCGCCAACCCTCTCTGTAAGTTGTTAGAGAAAGATCACCCTTTTGTATTTTTTGATGCTTGCAGGGCAGCTTTTGAGGAGTTGAAGCAAAGGCTGGTCACAGCACCCATAATCGTTGCCCCCGATTGGGAGCAACCGTTCGAATTAATGTGTGATGCTAGTGACTACGCGGTGGAGGCAGTGCTGGGCCAGCGGAAGGACAAATTGATGCACCCAATCTACTATGCTAGTAGGACGCTGAGTGGAGCCCAGTTGAACTACACAGTGACAGAAAAGGAGATGCTAGCTGTGGTATTTGCTTTTGACAAGTTCCGGTCCTATCTGATAGGATCCAAGGTAATCGTATACACTGACCATGCAGCTCTTAGATACTTAATAGAAAAGAAGGACTCTAAGCCACGCCTGATTTGTGGGTGTTGCTACTGCAAGAGTTCGATCTTGAAATTCGTGACCGCAAGGGCACTGAAAATCAGGTCGCTGATCACCTATCACGACTTGAAGGAGCTGAAAATGTAGTAGAAGTGGAGGAAATTCTGGAAACCTTTCCAGATGAGCAGCTGCTCGTTACCACTCATCAGGAAGCGCCCTTGGTATGCAGACTATGC
>NW_017687718.1:5368-6068 GCF_001879085.1 Nicotiana attenuata | reverse complement strand
TAAATGGATTCAAGTTTTTTTTGATTTCCATTTGGAGATTAGGAAATAACTTTTCTGAATAGAGATCTTGAAGATGAGGTATACATGCGTCATCCTGAAGGATATTGTGATAAGGACAAAAGTCACCTTGTTTGCAAGTTGAATAAATCTAGTTTATGGGCTAAAGCGGGCTTCCCGCCAATGGTATATTAAATTTGATAAGTGTTGTTTCTTCATTTGGATTTACAGAGAAAATCATTGATCGGTGTATATACCTTAAGATAAGTGGGAGCAAATATATTTTTCTAGTCCTATATGTGGATGATATTTTAGTTGCAAGTAGTGATTTGGGAATGTTGCACGAGACTAAACAGTTCCTTATCCAGAATTTTGAGATGAAGGATATGGGTGAAGCCTCTTATGTCATTGGCATAGAGATTCACAGAGACAGATCCCAAAGATTACTTGGACTGTCTCAAAAGGCCTACATTGAAAGAATTCTGAAAAGATTCGGATGAAGAACTGTTCAACTATAGCAGCACCCATGATTAAAGGTGACAAATTCTCATTGAATCAATGTTCAAAAAATGCATTGGAAAAGGAGCAAATGAAAGACATTCCCTATGCTTCGCTTGTTGGGAGCCTTATGTATGCACAGGTCTGTACTAGACCTGATATTGCTTTTGCGGTAGGAATGCTTGGCAGATATCAAAGTAACCCT
>NW_017687718.1:0-811 GCF_001879085.1 Nicotiana attenuata | reverse complement strand
GATGGGCAGCAAAAGGATTTAAAGTATTGATTGAAAAATGTCTCTCAATAATTTTATTAACCAAGAGGGTTTTAAATAGCCAATTTAAAAACAGAATTTGCACAAAATTATCAAAAACCTAAACTATCTGAACTAAGTTATCCTATTAATTCAAATTTAAACAAAGACTCCTCCTTCTACTAAACCTACTTATTATTCTGGTAAATCAAACATGAGCAGTAACAAATGCAAAATCCAACACTCCCCCTTGCTTTTGTTGCTGCAATAGGTTGATCCTCCTCAATTTCTGCTTTGGGCAATTTGTGCTTGTGCATTCCTTCAAGTGTTTTTGAACTTGCATCCATCTGCAATATGACTTGTTCTTTTTTTACTTTTTTCTTTTTGGTTTTGCGCATAAAAACAATCTCAGCAACTTTGTCTTGTCGGAAGGTTCTTCCAAAGGAGTTTTAACTTGGGTAATGATAAGATTTGCAGGTAGTGATTGTAAAGATCTTTCTTCTATTACAACATTCCATAAATAATAAATTTCAAGATCCGATTTTATTTTCACTGACAAATTCGATAGTAACCGCCAGTGAAAGTTTGTGGGGCATTCAAAGAGAGACTGCTGCTTGCCATGTTTGAACATGGGTTCAAAAATCGATATTGGTTAAAAATGATTTGAAACGGTTCGTTGGAAGAACTCGCAGACCCCATAAGACCAATGAAGCTCTGGATACCACTGTTGGTTTTTTAAAAGATGGGGCAGCAAAAGGATTTAAAGTATTGATTGAAAAATGTCTCTCAATAATTTTAATTAACCAAGAGGGCT
>NW_017687717.1:4744-6068 GCF_001879085.1 Nicotiana attenuata | reverse complement strand
CTGTGAAACCGGTCCTGCCATATTTTCTTTGTACTAGTTACGGAATCAGAGATAAGCCGAAAGGGATTCAAAGAGAAGTATGCAGAAAAGCAATCGGATGAGTTTAAAGAGAAGCATTCCTTTCGGGGAAAAGAAGGACTTATCTGGGATGTGCATGCTGGCTTCAAATGATCATGACATGCTTCTTGGACTGGATGCCCGACCCACACAAACTTTCTGGCTTCTTGTGAACCCATTAATCCGTACTTCAAAACCAGGGAACTTTGCCAGGACTCTTGTAATAGTGAGATGTCTTCTTTTCGGCCGACAGCGCCCTTTGCGGGTTTTTGCCAATCGACCTCTCTCATTTCTCTTCTCACTGTCGCCCGACAGTGCTCTTTACGAGTTTTCACTAAACGGACTCTCTCATTTTCGCTTCTCTACTCACCATCGCCTTATGGTGCCCGAAGGTTTTCACCGATAAGACTCTCTCATTTTATTTCTCTCAATTTGCATTATGTCAGATTCCAATAATAACATTTTCCACTTCCTGCCTTTGCCAACTGATCGGAAGGACTTGGACAAGGTTTTGGGGTAAAAGGATTTTGGGCGGAACTACAACTTTGGAACCATTTCGGTGGATTCATGGCCGAACCATTATATCATCTGCCCCAGTTTCATTTTTCGGGGAAATCAGGATTTTGTTTTGGTGTGACTGAACCTCAGGGAGAGGCTGCCTACGTACCTTTTCAGGATCAAGTCAAACGTAGTTCAGGCAACTTTTGTTTTTGGTTGTTTTTGTTTTTGTTTTTCTTTTTCCTTTCATCATATTTTTTTTTTCATATATATTTTTCTTTTTTTCTTTTTTTCTTTTTCTTTTTTTTTCTTTTTCTTTTTCTTTTTCTTTTCTTTTTCTCTCTCTTTTTTTTTCGTACTTCCGGGTTCCAAAGAGGGTAGCCAAAGGAGAGTAACCGGCTCAAATGGGTTTACGAAGGGTTGATAGTGTTTGGATAGCGAGAAGAAAAGCCTTCGTCATCTCAATTGCACAAAAGCCATCGCCGAATGAGGATTAGACGTAGTACCTTTTTACCGCATCTGCGTTGACTGCTGTCTCAGGATCATTCCCTTTGATGTCTCCCAGATACAGTGCTCCTCTTGGCAAAATTTTCCGGATGATGTATGGACCCTTCCAATTAGGGGCAAACTTCCCTTTTGCTTCCTGATGATGAGGGAGAATGCGTCTGAGTACCAGCTGTCCCACTTCAAAATTCCTGGGACGCACTTTCTTATTATAGGCACGGGCCATTCTTTGTTGGTACAGCTGTCCGTGACAAACCGCGGCCAT
>NW_017687717.1:0-746 GCF_001879085.1 Nicotiana attenuata | reverse complement strand
TCAATATCATGTCGATTTCACCGATGGTGTCCCTCTTAATACCATCAAAAGCCCTTACGCAAACATTATTCGGGCGAATCTTTTCTGTCCCGATCTCCATCCTCTGCAATGTGGAGAGTGGGCAGATGTCAACCCCCGATCCTCCATCCACCATGACTCGTTTGACATAGTAACCCTCACACTTGACGGTCAGATGCAAGGCTTTGTTGTGGGCCGCGCCTTCAGGAGGCAAGTCATTCTTACTAAAAGAGAGTTGGTTGATGGCAAAAAACCTTTCCGTCATCCTTTCGAGCTGCTCGACTGAAGTTTCGTTTGGCACGTATGCCTCATTCAAAGTTTTCATCAAGATCTTCTGATGTTCGGCGGATTTTGTTACTAATGAGAGCAGGGACACCTGTTCAGGGTACTTTCTTAATTGATCCACTGTCTCATAATCGGGCATCTTCATTTTCTGGAAGAAGGCTTCTGCTTCTTCAGCACTCACTGGCCTCTTGGACGGAAAACGCTTTCGAGCGGCATTATTCACTTCTTGTACATTCGAGTATTTCTCAACAAAGTTCTTCCCTGGGAGTTGCCCCGAAATTTCTTTGCCTTTGTATGTGACCACTGTTTGCTGATAGTTCCATGGTACTGCAGAGGGGTCTGTCATTGGCTTCTGTGGTACGCGTCCAATAACCATTGAAGCTTGCATCCTGGGGCTCAAGATGGCCATTGACATGAACATTCAGGAGTTGCTAGTGATCAGG
>NW_017687716.1:5426-6069 GCF_001879085.1 Nicotiana attenuata | reverse complement strand
GTGAAAGCGCAGATGATGACTCAGAAGACGAAGATGGAGATGAACAAGCACTTATGGCAATTGGGAAATCCGATGAGGAATCTGAGGTAAGTATAATTCATCTCAAAGACAAGATTAAGTTTTTGTCTAAAGAAAGTCTATCTGAATTACTTCTAGATTTCATTGATGAATTTGAAGTTATAAACAATGAAAAGGAACAGTTGTCTAAGGAGTGTGTGATTCTGAAAGCTAAGTGCAAAAACCTGGAACTTAGGGCTAATGAGAGTGATAGTAAAAATGCTGAGTTGAAGAATCAGGTTCATGAACTTGACACCACAGTCCTAGAGCTTAAATCTGAAAATCTAAAATTGAAATTAGGAACTGGTAAAAAGAAATCTGATCACACACAACTCTCTTTAGAAGAAAATGTAGGAAAAATGAAAGATGAGCTGTACAAAAGAGATGAGCAGATTAAAGTCCTAAAAGAAGATCTAGGAAAGGTGAAACATGAATTAGACAGAACTTGCAAATGGAACAAGGCCTCTGATGCACTCTCTTGGTTGCAAGAGCATCACAGTAGCAACAAAAGAGGACTTGGCTATGGGACTCAAGCACCAAAGTGGGACCCTAAAAGCAAGTACCTCACACTTCTTGAGAACAAAAT
>NW_017687716.1:0-727 GCF_001879085.1 Nicotiana attenuata | reverse complement strand
GAACGCCTATTTTCTTTCATACCTGACAAAGTAAACAAAAAACAGTGTATACATGACTTATTGTGTACAAAGTTGCACCTTTACACAACTCCACTAAACAACCAACAAAAGAGACATATTTTTTTAAGCAAAAAAAGCTTCCAAGATTCTTTTTTCGTACCCCACAATACCTTATAAAATTCAGAAATACTCTGGTGGACCACTAACAAGAAGGAGACCGACAAACTTCACACAAAAATGCATAAAATCTAAGATGAAATTCTGCTTTGACAAAAAAACCCAAAAAACTAAACGGAATAACCAAATATGCCATTACATGCATGGCACTACATTAAAAAGGATTTTCACTCCAACATGTAACGAAACACAACAAAAGTCCCACATATTAAGGAAGATTATACAACAATTACGACCTAACCCAGCCTTCCCCTAAAAATCCTAAGCAGAGCAAAAGCCCCATATATTGAGAAAAATGAAGAACAATAAATATAAAATATGAAGAACAGATGAAGAAACTTACCCCACAAACTCCGATAACAACTGTACAGCTAAAAATTCCCGCAACGACGATGGAGAAGAGAGGAGAGACTCACTGTTGTTCGATACTTTCTAAGCCCTAAGTACACGGGTAATTGTAAAATAATGGGAAAATGTGGGTTTCGGGGGTAAATAATCCTTTCCCATTTGTTTAATCCTATGTGGCCACATTAAGTGACGTGGAGCCTAC
>NW_017687715.1:5356-6069 GCF_001879085.1 Nicotiana attenuata | reverse complement strand
CCTTATGTGAGTATTCACTAATGTAAGCTTCATTCGACTCAAGATCAGTATAGGACTTTTGTGAGACATTGTGTAAGGCTTTTGTTTTAGGGTAGGTAAATCGTTTTGGTCTAACGTAGGTTTCCATCTTCCCTTAAGCACTTCTTTGATTCATTTGGCATCCATTCACTTGACTCTTTGAGTCATTTCACTTCTTTCAGAGGGGTTAGAGAGACTACATTGTCACTCCTTTCTTATGCATTTCAGTACCCTTTCTCCTTTTTCAACTTTCCATACCTTTCATTCTTTGCTTTTCTTTGAATCCCTTTTTTTTATCTTTTTCACTTTGAACTTTCTTTTGTCTATTTGCTTTTCTTCTTTTTATTACCTTTCCTTTTCTTCATTTTTGTGCCTTTTTACCACTTTGTTGCAATCCTCGTCTCTCCCCCCAAACTTATACTATTGCCATGTGCTAAAGGACAGATCGGGTGCCAAGAGAGGGTATCTTTTAAGACGGGTATAGGCTTGTATCATGGTTATTGAAGGAAAAGGTCTAAGGCTCAAAAGGGTTGACTAGGGATCTTATCATTGGTAGGTTATGGAAGTGTTCAAGCTATCATTTGGACCAAGGAGAGCCTATAATCATGTCTCAAGTCAAAATTCACTTAGGGTTTCGCCTCAACAAACATTCAGGGCAAGTTCTAGACCAATGGCTCGGGACATGGACTTGCAAT
>NW_017687715.1:0-844 GCF_001879085.1 Nicotiana attenuata | reverse complement strand
GCCTCAATTGGGACTAACAATTGCCCTCAATACACATGAATCATTAACACAGTTACTCTTTCAAAATACCATGGACCAAGTGCGACACAAGAGCATCAAGAATTGACTCAACACATCAAAGAACTCTTTTCTATTACTTTGGTTATTGTGGAACCCAAACTCACACATCCTCAACTCTCCCTAAGCAATCCTCACTTTTAAGATAGTGTAACTCAGAACAAGGATAATGGGAATTCACTCATCTCTCTCAAGAAAAAGCCACAAGCTCGGCTCTAGGTACCGTATGCTTGCCCCTTATGTGAGTATTCACTAATGTAAGCTTCATTCGACTCAAGATCATATAGGACTTTTGTGGAGACATTGTGAAGGCTTTTGTTTTAGGGTAGGAAATGTTTTGGTCTAAGTAGGTTCCATCTTCCCTTAAGCACTTCTTTTGATTCATTTGGCATCCATTCACTTGACTCTTTGAGTCATTTCACTTCTTTCAGAGGGGTTAGAGAGACACATTGTCACTCTTTCTTATGCATTTCAGACCCTTTCTCCTTTTTCAACTTTCCATACCTTTCATTCTTTGCTTTTCTTTGAATCCCTTTTTTTTTATTCTTTTTCACTTTGAACTTTCTTTTTGTCTATTTGCTTTTCTTTCTTTTTTATTACCTTTCCTTTTCTTCATTTTTGTGCCTTTTTACCACTTTGTTGCAATCCTCGTCTCTCCCCCCAAACTTATACTATTGCCATGTGCTAAAGGACAGATCGGGTGCCAAGAGAGGGTATCTTTTAAGACGGGTATAGGCTTGTATCATGGTTATTGAGAAAGGTCTAAGGCTCAAAGGGTTGACTAGGG
>NW_017687714.1:4585-6069 GCF_001879085.1 Nicotiana attenuata | reverse complement strand
ACTTTTACGGTAAACCCCTAACCAAACTCCTTAAAACTAACTAGTAGACAAANAAGTACAAAATTACGACTTTAACTCCTTACTACGTACAACGGTTTAAACCACGACAACCTTTACCTCGTACACCTAACGGGAACGTTTAAATTTACCCGAAAAGTTTTACCAAACTTTACTAGTACGTTTTTCGACCCTTTTTACAAAACAAACGCCTACCGAAACCCAATAAGTAATACTAGCAAAATTTTACCCAAACCTAAACGATTTCAAAATTTAGACCATAGGAATTACCCCACGTATAGCAAAGGATTTACAGTTTAGGTACATTAATCGAAAAAGTACAACAAAACGTCAACTCCTGGCTACGCTAGTCCAAACTCATAATTCGACCAAAATCCGATTACCCATTCACCCCCGTATACCCGGTTATGTAATTTGTTCAAAAATCCGACCTCAATTTGAGGTCTAAATCCTAATTTTACAAAAATCCCTAATACTACCCAAACCCCCATTTTCCACCATAAAAACACTAGATTTTAGGTTGAAATTCTTATGAAAACATAATGAAAGATTGAAGAAAATAGGTTAGAATCACTTAACAATGATTTAGGGAAGAAGGGTTCCTGGGAAAATCGCCTCTAGGGTTTTCTTGTTTTGAAAATATGAAGAATGAGAGAAAATCCCGTTTTCAGCTATTTGCCCAGTCGCAGATGTCGCATTTACGACCTGGGTCTCGCAAATGCAAACCCCGCAAATACGAAGAAACAGTCGCGACGTCTCCCCATTACTGCCATATCGCAATTGCGATGAATAGTTCGCAATTGCGAACAGTGGGCCCTCCGCAAATGCGACCAAAATGATCGCAAATGCGAAGAAGCTCTTCCCAGCCTCACTTCTCAAATGTGAAGTCTTGTTTGCAAATGCAAACTTGAGGTGCCCCGACTACTCTTCACAAATGCGAGGAGTTGCTCGCAAATGCGAACCTAACAGAGGTCGCAAATGCGAATCCTGACCTCGCAATTGCGAGGTTTGTAACACACCAGCATATTCCTAAATCCAAAACTACACTCCGTAGCCTATCCGAAACTCACCCGAGCCCTCGGGGCTCCAAACGAAACATGCACACAAGTCCAAAAACATCATACGAACTTGCTTGCACGATCAAATCGCCAAAATAACACCTAGAACTATGAATCGGACACCAAATCAAATGAAAGTTTCAAGAAAACTCATGAACTTCTATTAATAACTAGACGCCCGAATCACGTCAAACCAACTCCATTTCTCACCAAATTTGACAAACAAGTCATAAATATAGTAATGGAACTATACCGGGTTCCGGAAATAAAATACGGACCCGATATCAATAAAGTCAAATATTGGTCAAACTTTTAGATTCATTAAGCCTTTAAACCTCAATATTTTTAACAAAATATGATAACTCGAGCTAGGGACCTCCGGATTCGATTCCGGGCATACGCCCAAGT
>NW_017687714.1:0-2764 GCF_001879085.1 Nicotiana attenuata | reverse complement strand
ATAATGCCTCCAAATCTTCAGCGCGTGAACAATGGCTGCTAGCTCCAAATCATGAACTGGATAATTCTTCTCGTGAATCTTCAGCTGCCGCGAAGCATATGCAATAACCTTGCCATTCTGCATCAACACCGCACCAAGTCCAATACGAGATGCGTCACAATATACTGTATATGGCCCTGAACTTGTGGGCAATACTAACACCGGCGCCGTAGTCAAAGCTGTCTTGAGCTTCTGAAAGCTCGCCTCACACTCATCCGACCACCTGAAGGGGCACCCTTCTAGGTCAACCTGGTCATCGGGGCTGCTATAGATGAAAACCCCTCCACAAACCGACGGTAGTAACCCGCCAAACCCAAGAAGCTCCAGGTCTCTGTAGCTGATGTGGGTCTAGGCCAGTCCTTGACCGCCTCAATCTTCATAGGATCCACCTGAATACCCTCTGCTGATACAACATGACCCAAAAAGTCTACTGAACTCAACCAAAACTCACATTTCGAAAACTTAGCATATAATTGGCTGTCTCTCAGAGTCTGAAGAATAATCCGAAAGTGCTGCTCGTGCTCCTCTCGGCCGCGGGAGTAATCAAAATATCATCAATGAAGACGATCACAAAGGAATCCAGATAGGGCTTGAACACCCGGTTCATCAAATCCTTAAATGGTGCTGGGGCATTTGTCAACCCAAAGAACATCACTAGGAACTCAAAATGCCCGTACCGAGTGCAAAAAGCTGTCTTAGGGACATCAGATGTCCTAATCCTCAACTGATGGTAGCCAGATCTCAAATCAATCTTCGAAAACACTCGGGCCCCCTGAAGCTGATCAAATAAATCATCAATCCTCGACAATGGATACTTGTTCTTGATGGTGACTTTGTTCAACTGCCGATAATCTATACACATCCTTATCGACCCATCCTTCTTCTTAACAAACAACACGGTGCACCCAGGGAGAGACACTAGGTCTAATAAAGCCCTTATCAAGCAAGTCTTGCAACTGTTCTTTCAATTCTTTCAACTCTAGAGGGGCCATACGATATGGCGAAATAGAAATGGGCTGAGTTCTCGGAGTCAAATTAATGCAAAAGTCAATATCCCTATCGTATGGCATTCCCGATAGGTCTGCAAGAAATACCTCTGGAAACTCCCGAACAACTGCATGGATCCATAGAAGGAACCTCAGCACTAGAATCACGAACATAAGCCAAATAAGCGAAACACCCCTTGTCGGCCATACGCCAAGCCTTCATATAAGAAATAACCTTGCTGACAGAATGACCAGGAGTCCCTCTCCACTCCAATCGAGGCAACCCCGGCAAGGCTAAGGTCACGGACTTGGCATGACAGTCCAATACAGCATGATAAGGTGACAACCAATCCACCCCCAAAATAACATCGAAGTCAACCATATCGAGAAGTAGGAGGTCTACACTAGTCTCAAGACCCCCAATAACAACCACACATGAATGATAGACACGATCTACAACAATAGAATCACCCACCGGTATGGACACATGTACAGGAGCACTCAAAGAATCACGAGGCACAACCAAATATGAAGCAAAATAAGAAGACAAATAGAAGTATGTAGAACCTGGATCAAACAGAACTAAAGCATCTCTACTACAAATCAGAACAGTACCTGTGATAACTGCATCGGAGGACTCAGCCTCAGGCCTGGCTGGGAAAGCATAACATCGGGGCTGGGCCCACCACTCTGAACTACATCCC
Source organism: Nicotiana attenuata (assembly GCF_001879085.1). Taxonomy (NCBI): domain Eukaryota; kingdom Viridiplantae; phylum Streptophyta; class Magnoliopsida; order Solanales; family Solanaceae; genus Nicotiana; species Nicotiana attenuata. Next base: position 1,035 of record NW_017687714.1, on the reverse strand, counting down.
TGGGATGGCCTCCTGCTAGCTGGCCTCCACCTCTAGCAGCCTGACCTCCACCTCTAACACCTCGACCTCTACCTCTAGCTGCCTGACCCCTACCTCTAGCTAGCTGAGCGGGCCGTGGAACACCCGGTGCCGGAACCATGGCACGAGAGGTCTGATGCTGAGAACTACTCGAGGCTCTAGGGCAAAATCTAGCAATGTGCCACGGATCGCCACAAGTATAGCAAGACTTCGGCTGCTGAGACTGCTGACCCTTAAACTGACCCTGACGGTCGGAGTAACCACCCTGAAAACTCTGGAGCAGAGGTGCACTGATATGAGCTGGTGACGCACTGTAAGGTAGCTGATCAGAATATGGCATGTGAGATCCGCGACCACCTGGAGCACCGTGAGAATCCTGAAGTGATGAATGAAATGGCCTGGGAGGATGGCCTCTACCAAAAGAATCCCTGCCTCCAGACGAGGCACCGCTGAATCTACTAGAAGGACGAGGCCTCTTGTCAGACCCCTGACCACTCCCTTGAGCCAAAACCATCTCGACTCGCCTGGCCACATTGGCCTCCTCCTGAAAAAGAAATCTCGCTCCCTGACTCCCTAGCCATTTGCAATCTAATAGGCTGAGTGAGTCCCTCAATAAACCTCCTCACTCTCTCTCTCTCTCTCTGTCTCTCTCTCTCTCTCTCTCTCTCGGTAGGAAGCAAAAGAATAGCATGACAGGTCAGATCCACAAAACGGGTCTCACACTAAGTGACTGACATACTGCCCTGCTGGAGATGCTCAAACTGCCTACGATAATCCTCTCTCAGTGTGACAGGAAGGAACTTCTCAAGAAATATCTGAGAGAACTGGTCCCAAGTAAGAGTAGGCGACCCAACTGGTCTAGTAGATACAAAATCCTTCTACCATCTCTTCGCGGAACCCATCATCTGAACCACAGCGAAATCGACCCTATTGGTTTCAACTATCCCCATGTTCCGCAGCACCTCATGGCAGCGGTCAAGATAATCCTATGGGTCCTCAGAGGGTGCACCATTGAAG
>NW_017687713.1:3845-6070 GCF_001879085.1 Nicotiana attenuata | reverse complement strand
CAATTTAGGACTAGTAGTGTACTCCTAAAACAAAATATAACCTTGAAAGACCCAGACTAGGAAGTGCGTCTCCTAAGGGTGAAACATCAATGACTCAAACTAGGAAGTGACGTCTACCTAGGGGTGAAAATCTCAATTTAGGAAGTGCGTACTCCTAAAAGGTATATCCTGAAAAACCCAGACTAGGAAGTACGTCTCCTAGGGGTGGAACTTCAATGACTCAAACTAGGAAGTGCATCTCCTACGAATGAACTTAAATGAACCAAAACTAGGAAGTGCGTCTCCTGGGTAAAATCTCAGTTTAGGAAGTACATCTCCTAAAAGGGTATTCTGAAAAACCCAGACTAGGAAGTGTGTCTCCTAAGGGTGGAACTTCAATGACTCAAACTAGGAAGTGTGTCTCCTAGGAATGAACTTAAATAACCCAAAACTAGGAAGTGCGTCTCCTAGGGGTAAACTCTCAATTTAGGAAGTGCGTCTCCTAAAACAAAATATAACTTAAAAGACCCAGACTAGGAAGTGTGTCTCCTAGGGGTGAAACTTCAATGACTCAAACTAGGAAGTGCATCTCCTAGAGATGAATTTAAATGACCAAAGCGAGGAAATGCGTCTCCTAACAAGTATAATCTGAAAGACCCCTACTAGGAAGTGCGTCTCCCAATGGGTAAAACTTCAAGTGCGTCTCCTAAAAACAAAAATATAACCTGAAAGACCCAGACTAGGAAGTGCGTCTCCTAGGAATGAACTTAAATGACCAAAAACTAGGAAGTGCGTCTCCTAGGGGTAAAATCTCAATTTTAGGAAGTGCGTCTCCTTAGGGTAAAGTCTCAATTTAGGAAGTGCATCTCCTAAAACAAAATATAACTTGAAAGATCCAGACTAGGAAGTGCGTCTCCTAGGGGTGGAACTTCAATGACTTAAACTAGGAAGTGCGTCTCCTATGAATGAACTTAAATGAACCCAAACTAGGAAGTGCGTCTCCTAGGGGTAAAACTCAATTTAGGAAGTGCGTCTCCTAAAAGTATATCCTGAAAAACCCAGACTAGGAAGTGCGTCTCCTAGGGGTGAAACTTCAATGACTTAAACTAGGAAGTGTGTCTCCTATGAATGAACTAAAATTACCCAAAACTAGGAAGTGCGTCTCCTAGGGGTAGAATCACAATGTAGGAAGTGCGTCTCCTAAAAGTGTATCCTGAAAGACCCAGACTAGGAAGTGCATCTCCTAGGGCTGAAACTTCAATGACTCCAACTAGGACGTGCGTCTCCTAGGGATGAATTTAAATGACTAAAACTAGGAAGTGCGTCTCCTAGGGGTGGAATCTCAATTTAGGAAGTGCGTCTCCTAAAGGTATACCCTGAAAAACCCAGACTAGGAAGTGCGTCTCCTAGGAGTGAAACTTCAATGACTCAAACTAGGAAGTGTGTCTCCTAGGAATGAACTTAAATAACCCAAAACTAGGAAGTGCTTCTCCTAGGGGTAAAATCTCAATGTAGGAAGTGTGTCTCCTAAAAGAAATATAACCTGAAAACCCAGACTAGGAAGTGTTTCTCCTAGGGGTGATGTGTGATCTTCTCAATAGCCTTTGCGTAAGCAGAATTGGGGCACTATACCTGAAAAATTCAAGCTTCCAAGCTTTGATATGAACATAGCTTTCGTCCCTGTTTCAGACAAAGAAAACTTGTGAGTTTAAAACACGGTGGTTGGTTTGTGGCCTTGACCTTAAAGGCGGCTGCTCCTTCACTTACCATGATAACTTTGATTTCAACTTGAAAGACCTTGCTTGTTCATTGACTAACCACTTTCTCTGTCAATCCTTATCAATGAAAACACCTCTGATCCGTTCAAACCCCAAATCCCTCTATCTGGTGCATTGTGCTCAGACATATGCCGAACCTTTGCATTTCAGATGAACCCCAAAGCACGTTGATTGTTACCAACTCAGTGCGCATACTGTTATTTCCTGACTTATGCCACTTTGATGTGCTAGCTAGATTCCGTTTTGTGCAATTGGAAAGCTGGTAGCAAATTTTGATGTCATTTCTCACTTGTTCTGACCAAACAGACTCAAGAATAGGAAGTAAATAAAACAAAAGGAACAGAGTAAGGGACAATGGAAAGAGATGATACCTAACAAGAAAATCGCAAAGTAGAAACTTACAGATGTGGATACCAACTCTAATGACCATGACATGCACTTTTGGATTAAGTGGCCTAACCTGTCAAG
>NW_017687713.1:0-2353 GCF_001879085.1 Nicotiana attenuata | reverse complement strand
TGTGTGTGTGTGGTGGCGTGAGGAGGATGAGCTGAAGCTCTTGTGTATTTTGTTCAACGACTGAAGCTCTCACGTTAGGGTTCCGTTGTTTGAAGGTGGCTGACTGGAGATGAGGTCTTCGCTGGTGTGAAGGAGATGGAGAAAGGTCATTTTCCGGGCGAGGGGTCGCTGGCAGCGTAGGGAGTGGAGGAGACGACGGCTTAGTGGTTGTAAGGTGAAGGGAGGTTGGGTGCGGCTGATGGCTGCTGCTCTTGTTTCTTGTAGGGTTTTTAGGTTAGTCCTCCATGAAGAAGAAGCCTAGCGTTCTTTTTTGTAAAATCTGATTGAACGGCCCCCTTGTGAAAAACGGCTCCAAGGTTTTAGGCGTTAGTTCTTCTTTTTATTAGGGATTCTAGGTTAATTTTATTTGTGTAGTGTGCTGATGGGTTAAGGTTTGAGCTTTTGGGTTAATGGGCTAAGAGATTGGCTTAATTGGGCTAAAAGCAAGACTAAATTAGTCCAAAAAATTAATTTTATTCCCTCCTCCTTTTTGTATGTAAAAATAATATAGCAAACAAGATAAACTATTAAAAATACTATTTCATCTTACTTAAGAAAATAACTATTAAAATAACACTAATCGTTAAAACAAACCTATTTTTGGTATTTTTTCCAAGATTAAAAATGACTACAAAATATTAATGAAACTATATTTTGTAATTTTCATTTTTTGTGATAAAATAAAGTAAAAGGGTCAAAACTAGTTGAAATAACTATATTAGACCTAAACTAAGTATTTAAATGCTAAAATATGTAAAATCTTGGGGAGGGTCAAAAATTACATGTCTACAGCTGCCCCTCTTTGACTGGAAATACGAAGTATTTTCAGACAAAGAACGTCTAGACTGGTTTTTTGACCCGACCCTTATTTGGAGAGACCAAAAACTAAAAGAAAGGAGAATGTGACCGAGCCCTGGTATCTGAGCTGCCTACGTATCCTTAGCTATAAAGGAATCAGGCCACGTGTAGTTCAGAAGTAGTACAGTGATGGAGTATACTGAGATGGAGAGCCGGTCGAGGTGCCGTTCCATCGAGGTTCCGGTCCGCTGTCCTGCTATTACATCAAAATCAAAAAAATGAAAAAGACTAACTAAGCCTGTCAACTATGAGTTACAAGATTTCTATCTATAAGTCTTCTGAAGCATGATCTTGAGTCTGGAATGGTTCTTCATGCGGACTTTAGATTTGAACCTTGATGCTTGCTAGCTGCAGGTGCTGATTCATTTCCTTTTTCTTCTTTTCAGATCAAGACCGGACATGTAAAGCTCGTGACTTCAGCCATGTCTTGAGCAATTTACATCTTTCTCTACTTCTGCATTTTGGATTCACTTCTTTCTTTCCTTTTTCCTTTTTTTATTCTGGATTGTGACTAACTTCTATTGATCATTTCGGACTGTCGACTCGCATTCTTGTCGTGAGCTTCTGCTACTTCTAACTTGAATTGAATTTTGAAATGACTTCCCTTGTCCTCAAGGTGGGCGCCTGCTACTGACTTGAAACTTGAAATAATTCCGAAACAAATTCCCTTGTTTTCCAGGTGGGTGCCTGCAATCAAAACAGCAAAACAAACAAAATTTTCTACCCCAGTTTACACTCGGAAGATTTGTTAGTTGTTAGCAAAACTGTAAACCACTTGTGCTATTGATGCAATGATGAGAGTAAACTAAAGACTCGACTAGGATGTGCATCTCCTGTGAGTAAACCAAGAAAATTTGACTAGCAAATGCATCTAATAAAAATAAAACCCGAATGACCTAGATTAGGAAGTGCGTCTCCTATGGGTAAAACTTGTATGAACCAAAACCAAGAAGTGCGTCTCCTAGGGGTGAAATCTCAATTTAGGAAGTGCGTCTCCTAAAAGAATAACTTGAAAGACCTTGATTAGGAAGTGCGTCTCCTACGGGTGAAACTTGAATGAACCAAACTAGGAAGTGCGTCTCCTAGGGCTGAACTTAAGTGACCTAAACTAGGAAGTGCGTCTCCTAGGGTGAAATATCAATTTAGGAAGTGCGTCTCCTAAAGGTATATCCTAAAAAACCCAGACTAGTAAGTGCGTCTCCTAGGGGTGGAACTTCAATGACTCAAACTAGGAATTGCGTCTCCTAGGAATGAACTTAAATGGCCTAAACTAGGAAGTGCATCTCTTAGGGGTGAAATCTTATTTTAGGAAGTGCATCTACTAAAGGTATATCCTGAAAAACCTAGACTAGGAAGTGCGTCTCCTAGGGGTGGAACTTCAATGACTCAAACTAGGAAGTGTGTCTCCTAGGAATGAACTTAAATAACCCAAAACTAGGAAGTGCGTCTCCTAGGG
>NW_017687712.1:5631-6070 GCF_001879085.1 Nicotiana attenuata | reverse complement strand
TTGGCATTTTTTGGTTATTTTTGAAAAAGGAAGGGTTGGACCCGATAAGGGTTGCCTACGTATCTCACATCCGGTGAGAATCAAACTGGCGTAGTTCGGGCAGATTTGCCAAAATCAAAAAATGTATTTTTGAACAACAATTTTCTTCCTTCTTTTTTTTTTTCAAATATTTTTCTTTTTTTTTTTCATTTTTCACAAATCCGGCAGCATTTTGGTACTATTTGGGCATTGGGGTTTTTCAAAACAAATGGTCACCTTCACTTAGTCCTAACACTGCTTATTACCTCAATTTTCACTTATTTAGACAAGCCAGTCAACATGCAAAGCCGAGCAAATAAATGCGCAAGTAGCACGTAAGATGCATCAGGATGGTCAATTCATTTCAGGTCACCTGTCCTAGACGGACCCAACCCCTGTGTTGAGTCCCCTAAGTCAAATG
>NW_017687712.1:0-1711 GCF_001879085.1 Nicotiana attenuata | reverse complement strand
GACAAATTCGGAAATTAAAGGTAAAATGCAAGAATAACTATTTTTGGTATTTTCTTTCCTTAATTAGATATTCATCCTAAAAAGTAGAAAATTAGGTCCTAAATGCAAATGCACTTTTTTTGTATTTTTCTATAAATTAACCATGCACACAAAAATGCAAGCAAACATGAAAATTATGCGATCATTTCCTAAAAATTCAAATAATAAAGAAAAATCCTAATTCTAAGGAATTTTATAGGAGTGATTTAAGCGTGGCAAAAATCACGTGCTCACAGCTTTTTTCTCTCATACTGCCGTTCCTTAAGAAGTATTAAATAATCATATTTTATCCTTTATCCTACTTTTTTATATAATAACTCTATTCCGTATCCTATTTTCTCTTAGTGTAACGATCTGGCCGGTTGTTTTGAGAGTATTAGCCTCGATCCCTTATTTATTGCTCCCTTTGTTTCATTTTATGGTTACTTTACTTGCTGGTGTGCTTGGTGTCAGGTTTGGGAGAGTTTCGGAGTGAAATGGATACATAGTCCCTAATTGAAGTTTAAGTTGTAGGAGTTGACTGTAGGTTGACTTGTGTGAAGATGATTTCGGAATGGAGTTTCGTTTGCTCCAATAGCTCTGTATGGTGATTTTAGTCTTAGGAGCGCGTCCGGATGTTGACTTGGAGGTCTGTAGGTCATTTCGGTGTTAATTAGCGCATATTGGAAAATTGAAAGATTTTTGGAAAGTTTGACCAGTAGTGGACTTTTTGATTTCGGGGTCGGATCTCTGATTCCAGAAGTTGGAGTAGGTCCGTAATGTCAAATTTGACTTGTGTGCAAATTTTGAGGTCAATCGGACGTGATTTGATAGGTTCCGGCATCGAATGTAGAAGTTAGAAGTTCAAAAGTTCTTTAGGCTTGAATCGATGCAATTCATGGTTTTAGCATTTTTTGATGTGATATGAAGGCTCGACTAAGTTCATATGATGTTTTAGGACTTGTTGCTATAATTAGTTGAGGTCCCGGGGGCCTTGGGTGTGATTCGGACCATGTTCGGCGCATTTCGGATCATTGAGGAGTTGCTGATATCTGGTGTTCTGGTGTTCTACTATGCGATCGTGAGTGGGCTAACGCAATCGCGAAGGGTAGTTTGGCATTGGCAAGAAATTGTTCTATGCGATCGCGAAAGTATGGGTTCCAGTAAATCGCGAACGCGTGTAAAGGGTCGCGTTCGCGTAGAAGGATTTGAGGGTCTGCAGTGCACGCATTTTGTTCATCGCGATCGCGTGGTGTGTTACGCGATGGTGTAGCTCGGCGAGGCAGTGATACGAGTTTGCGTCTTGGCTTCGCATTCGTGAAGGTCATTTTATGGGGGCATCTTATTTTGTTCTACGCGATTGCGTGGGAATTTCCGCGATCGCGTAGTGTAAACATCTGGGCAACAGTATTAATTTTCAAAAATGAGGGTTTGAACCCGTTTTCATATTTTGAGCTAGAGACCTTGATTTGGGCGATTCTTGAAGGTATTTTCAAAGAGTTGATTGGGGTAAGTTATTCTTACTTTATTTTGGTTAAATTCCATGTTGTCTTTCATTTCATCATTTAATTAGTGGTTGGGGGGGGGGGGGGGGGTAANAGGTAGGGGAAGTTGGTAGGTAAAAAATGGGAGGTAAAGTTCGTTGTACCGATTTTTTAGGGAATTGGTGAAAAAGTGGAGGTAAAGTTCTTGA
>NW_017687711.1:5274-6070 GCF_001879085.1 Nicotiana attenuata | reverse complement strand
ACGCTACACAAGTTATTGATCAAAGTGGGAGCGGGTGGTACGCCTACCACGAGTCATTGATGAAATGGGAGCGGGTGGTACGCCTACCACAAGTTATAGTGAAATGGGAGCCGGGTGGTACGCCTACCACGAGTTATGATGAAATGGGAGCGGTTTGTCCTTGTGCCCTTAATGTCCCCTGGTCATCTCATCCCTATGGTGGACTTAGCTAAATTGTTAGCACAACATGGTGTAATTGTTTCTATAATTTCTACACCGCTTAACACCATCAGATTCAAATCAGGTATTGATCACTCTGTCAAATCAGGCCTTCAGATCAGAATACTTGAACTCGAATTTCCAGCTGTACAAGCCGGTATGCCCAAGGGATGTGAGAATATGGATTCCTTACCTTCTCGCGATTCGATTAAGGATTTCTTTGTAGCTGCTAGCATGTTGCAAAAACCATTTGAATTATTGTTCAGTGACCTTAAGCCTAAACCTAGCTGCATAATTTCTGGGAAAAACATGGCCTGGACAGTCGATAGTGCACGTAAGTTTAGAGTTCCTAGGATTTTCTTTGATGGTATGGGCTGTTTTTCTTCTACATGCACACAGAAATTGCAGAGTTCTAAAGTTCATGAGGTTGTCTCCAATTTTCAGCCTTTTGTAGTACCAGGTTTGCCTCATAGAATAGAGTTGACTAAATCACAGTTGCCTGAAAATCTGAATCCAGGCTCACCAGACTTGGTCGACGTTCGCAATAAGATGGTTGCTGCTGAATCCATCTCAGATGGGATTATTGTCAATACTTTTG
>NW_017687711.1:0-2991 GCF_001879085.1 Nicotiana attenuata | reverse complement strand
AAAAAAAAAAAAAAAAAAGATCTGTATTATATATATAATTGATTCTAGTTCCAATATAAATTGGAACTACACCTGCTAGTTTAAAATTATGGATCTGCGTTTGATCCAGAAGCTTCTCTTTTGTGATTTTTCTTGATATTTTAAAAAAGGGAGACAGGTAAAGACTTTATTTATTCATCCAATAAGATAAATTAAAGTGGACATTAGTTGAGAGTTGAGAGGGTTCTTAAAGTCCTTGAAAATGACTTAAACAAACGTTTAGCTTGTTAATATGTATCGACCTCGGCTCGCGATATTCCAAAATATGTCGCACATCATTGGTCCCAAACTGGAAATAATCAGAAGAGTTTCTTCTACACTGTTCTCATATTATTGGCGGATAGTGCACACTTTCCTTATGCAATAGTACAATTTAATGAGAAAACTAATACTCCCTCCCTTCCCTGTGACGGAGTTTGGATTTCGACAGTCAAATGAGTTTTTCTTTACTGTAATCCTTTATGTAATTTGAATTATTAATTATTGTAACTTATAATACTTTTTATGTAATTTCTAAATATAATTATTTTAAAAAACTTAAAAATTCTATATCCGAATTCACGGGCAAAATTAACAAGTTTGACTCTCAAAATTTGAGCTTCGCCATATAAATTAGGACAGAGGGAGTAGAATTTATGAAAATAAAAATTACAGCTTGTTTGGATGGTTGTTATGTATCGTTTCATAATGTGTTGTATTGTACTGTATCGTTTTGATGTATATAATATTTGGATAGATTGTTGTTTGCCATCGTTTTATGATGTCATGCACCAACAATATGAAGAATAAACTTCCAATATTATATAGAAAAAGTTAGATACAAGATAATATTATTATAAAAAAAAAGTAGGGTAAAGGATAAAATAGGATTATTTAATAATAAAAAAGGCAAGATGAGAGAAAAGAAAGGTAACGACGCGACCACACCAAATCAGTCGCTCCATAAAGTGACACTTTCTATCGTTATGTAGCGACAGATTTTAACAATATGATATATCAAAATTTAAGTAATAATCAAAACAAATATTATATTTAAAGTAGCAATACGATACAATACATCATGTAACAACTAGAGGTGTACATAGGTCGGATTGGTTCAGATTTTTCAATTACCGAACCAAATCAATGGTGTCGAATTTTTAAATTTATAAACCAAACCAAATCAATAAAGTCGGGTTTTTCAATCTCAGATTTTAGGTTATTTTCGGGGTTTTTTTTCTAATAAAGTCTTCATAGCACAAAATATGTAATTTGTGCTCCAAATATTCTTTAGTCCCAGTAGGATACAACTATATAATATATTTTTCAAGAAAATAACACAATAATATGAGATGAGTGCCACGACCCTAAAACTGACCCGGTCGTGATGGCGCCTATCGTGAAACTAGGCTAGCCGACACAAACCAAAGACCAACCAGAAAATCATAAGAAGTCATTTTTGAGCCATTAATTAACAAAAATCCCACAATAAAAGTTTAAATGAGCAGTGCGGAAATATAACACAAACCCGACCTCGGGGTGTCACCAGTCATGAGCAACTACAAACTCGTCTAAGAACAAGAAAGGCTAACATAGTCCGAAAATAAAATACTAAGACAATCCGAGTAAGATAAGAAGGAGAAGTGCAGGGCTGCGAACGCCAAACAGCTACCTAGCCAACTCCGGAGACCTGCTGAAAGACTGATTAGCACTCACTATCGCGTCCGAGACTCCTGGATCTGCACACAAGGTGCGGGGAGTAATGTGAGTACGCCAACTCAGTAAGTAATGAAAGTAAAAGCATCTAAGTAGTAAGAAAACAGGTAATTCCACGTCACAGCACTACAGCAAAACAGTATATGTCCAGAACAATACAGAAAATCAATTAACTCGTAAAAACAACTCAGTTCAGTAAAACCTTTTTAAAACATCTTTCAATAGTTTCGACAAGTGGTAAAACAGTGAGAAAAATGATAGAAACTTAAACAGCCCCTCGGGCAAAACATGTACCATAAACCACCCCTCGGGCTACCTCACATTCACTCGTAATCAGCCCCTCGGGCAACAATATGGATCAACAATAGCCCATCGGGCTACATCACATCACTCACACTGGGTACCCGCGCTCACTGGGGGGTGTTTAGACTCCGGAGGGGCTCCTACATCCCAAGCGTTATAACAAGTCATCTCGTGGCATAATAAATCAGGCCCTCGGCCTCTCATATATCACAACTCAGTACAATATGCTATGGCGCGCAGCCCGATCCCATAATGTCCTCACAACACAGGCCCTCGACCTCACTCAGTCAAAAATCTCTCAAGCCACTCGGGCAACAGTGAAATAGAATGCTCAGCCCAAATTATCATTTAAAATATCAAAGCGGAGTAAATACGGCTGAGTTATGAAATCAGTAAAATACAGCATGACTGAGTACAGATATTAAGTCAAAACAGTGAGGAATAGTAGTAAAAAGCGCCATAAGGGTCCAAAACAGTTGGCACGAGGCCTAAATATGGCATTCCGCCCAAAACATAGCAATACTTTCCAAAACACAATGATATCAAACAGTTTTCAATCAAATACGTGACTTAACCGTCGTACGGGACGGACCAAGTCATGATCCCCAATGGTGCACGACCCCACGCTCGTCATCTAGCGTGTGCGTCACCTCAAAGTAGCATAACGATGTGAAATTCGGGGTTTCATACCCTCAGGACAACATTTACAATCATTACTTACCTCAATCCGGTCCAAACTCTAGCCCGCGATACCTTTGCCTCTCAAATCGGCTCCAAATGCTCCGAATCTAACCAAAACCAGATTCATGCCGTCAATATAAGCTAAAGGAACAAAGCCCATGCGAAAATAATCAAATTACATCAAAAATCCCGAAAATTGGCCAAAACCCGACCCCCCGGGACCCGCCGTACTCGTCCGATTACCGTATAAAAACTACAAAAACTCAAACTACG
>NW_017687710.1:5449-6070 GCF_001879085.1 Nicotiana attenuata | reverse complement strand
CAAGCATTTTTGATTTTCTTACTACAGAAACTGACTTGTCTCCTTGTTTTCTTTCTTAAACGTCTTTCAATTATTAAATACCGCATTTATCATTCTTTTAAATGTACAAATACATGACAACATGCTATTTATTGTTGCATAAATCATGCTCAACATCATATTCCACTCGTGCGTAATCAATCCTATAGCAACGCTTGATGAGTGTTTGCCCCCTTCCTATATATCACCATTTAAATTCAGAAAGGCGTATTTGCGGTAAAACTAGTCGATCAGCGGTGCAGTCGACGGTTCCGTGCCTTTTAGAAATCGAGTCTCGATTCAATCTCGTCTGATTCGTACCCATAACAAGGGAGACATGTTATACTTTTTTCGTGAATCATCCGATGTGTGTGGGCATTGTGTGGATATTGGTTGTAACTTCTGCTTTTATGTAGCAGCCTGATCTGGATTAGCATGTGAGGTTTACTTACCACTCTTTCGGGTGGGTGATTATATTTCACCGGTTTTGGATCTGAAGGAAACTAAAGAATTTGGCTAAGAAATCCCCACAGACGGCGCCAAATTGTTTGACCAAAAAGTTTGGGACTCTTTTGGTAACTTCAATTATCGATAATGAAAAAG
>NW_017687710.1:0-710 GCF_001879085.1 Nicotiana attenuata | reverse complement strand
GGCGACATTTCCAGTTATTTTGTAGTAGTTTTCGTTTTCATTGTCTGTAGCTAGGATGTCCTTTGCTTGTTTGCCCGTGCGGCGATGGTGTTACCTGTCTAAGCAAACAACAGAGGGTAAATCAAAATGATGGGACTTTCTTACCTCGATTCATTGAGTCGGTGAGCGAGGGTAGCCTCATAGCATTGCTCACTCTACCTGGCATTTGAATGGTTGATGGAATGGTGGTTTTTAGATTTGGCGGCCATATTCGGCTTTCCTTCGTTTTTTAAAGGTGCCTTGGCTTCGCGCGGGTTGGGTTCGCCTTAATTGCTGCAGTGCAGAAATCGAGTCTCGATTCAATCTCGTCTGATTCGTACCCATAACAAGGGAGACATGTTATACTTTTAAATGATGTTTGATGATGTGTATAGATTATCGGCAATTGAACAAAGTCACTATCAAGAACAAGTATGCCTTGCCGAGGATTGATGACTTATTTGAGCAGCTTCAGGGTGCCACAGTGTCTCAATGTTGATTTGTGATATGGCTACTATCGATTAAATATTAGGGCATTGGATATCCCTAAGACAGCCTTTTGGACTCGAATGGGCATTATGAGTTTCTAGTGATGTCATAAGGCTTGATAAATGCCCTAGCAACATTTATGGATTTGATAAATCGGGTATTTAAGCCCTATTTTTGATTCTTTTGTCATTGTATTCATTGAT
>NW_017687709.1:0-6070 GCF_001879085.1 Nicotiana attenuata | reverse complement strand
TCCAATTGCTTTGTGATTGTTTCTTGGGTGAGGAAGAGTGTAAAGCACGAAGGGTGATGCCGTGCATTGTTTTGGTGAGAGAGTGTTAAAGCACGAAGGGTGATGCCGTGCATTGTTTTGGTGAGAGAGTGTTAAAGCACGAAGGGTGATGCCGTGCACTTGTCTTTGATTTCCTGACTTTTATTGATAACTGAGTTATGGTTTCTCTACATTTAATTGTTGGTTTAGTGTTGATACTTGTTGTACCCCGCAGCATGATCCCCCTTCCTATCTTCAATTGAACTGTGGTGATCTTTATATTTATGCGCTGTTTTTTTCTGTTATTATTCGATGTCCCCGCAGCATGTTTCCCCCTCCCATCCTTAGCTGTACATTCTGCTTGTATTGTTTCGTTGTATATGATTTAACTGCACAGGTTTATTTTAGTAGTTTGGTCCTAGCCTCGTCACTACTTCGCCGAGGTTAGGCTAGGCACTTACCAGCACATGGGGTTGGTTGTACTGATACTACACTCTGCACTCTTTTGTGCAGATCCCAGTGCTGTAGATTTCGGACCGCAATGAGATTGCTGCTTCTTGTACATCAGGCGACCCTTGGTAGTTCTGCAGGCGTCCGCAGGCCTTGGCGTCTCCTTCTATCTATTATTCCTGTTTCGTTCTTGTATTTCCAGAGACAGTGTTGTATTATTTCTTTCAGACCTTTATTTGTAGTAATCTCAGACAGTCTGTGAAGTTGTGACACCAGTCTTGGGTAGATTTGTTATGGAATTGTGTTAGCAGTATTATTACAACTCGAAATCTAAATCTTCCGCTTGTTAAATTTTGTTGATTATTAACTGTTGGTTTATAACTGTTAACAGATTTAAAATGGAACCAAGGAAATTAAATTCAGTTGTTTGGCTTGCCTAGCTTTCACTAGTAGGCGCCATCACGACTCCCGAGGGTGGGAAATTTAGGTCGTGAAAAGTTGGTATCAGAGCTCTAGGTACATAGGTCTCACAATTCACAGACAAGCTTAGTAGAGTCTGAGGGATCGGTACGGAGACATCTGTATTTATCCCCCAGAGGCTACGGAGTTAGGAAAAACTTCACATCCATTCCTTCCTGTCGTGCGACTTAAATTATCAATACTAGTTGAACTTCCACTCCTGTTCCTTCGTGAATGGCGAGGTCACGTTCCGCTTCTTCAGCCGAGCAGCAGCACAGACCGGTGTTAGATCAGCTATGTCTTCGGAGGCTTTGTGGAAGTTGGATAGGTTTCACCAAGCTCTTCACTACTACTCTTGGTGGTACATCTTCTGAGGATCCCCAGGATTATTTGGACAGTTGTCATGAGGTTCTCAGGAACATGGGGGGGATAGTGGAGACCAATGGGGTCGACTTTGCTGCTTTTCGTTTGTCTGGATCCGCCAAGGCTTGGTGGAGAGATTATTGTTTGGCTAGACCAGCTGGGTCACCAGCTTTTACTTGGGATCAGTTTTCTCAGTTGTTTTTGGAGACGTTTCTTCCTATCGCTCAGAGGGAGAGTTATCAGAGGCAGTTTGAGCATCTCCAGCAGGGTTCTATGACTGTTACTCAGTACGAGACCAAGTTTATTGATTTTGCCCGTCATGCTCTCCTTATACTTCCCACTGAGAGAGAGAGTGTGTGAGGAGGTTCATTGGGGGACTCGTCAGCCCGCCCAGCCAGCTAGAGGTGGAAGTAGAGGTGCTAGAGGTGCAGGTAGAGTTATTAGAGGTGGAGGTCCGGCCGCTAGAGGTGGAGGCCAGCCAGCAGCAGGCCGTCCCAAAGATGTAGTTCAGAGTGGTGGGGCCCAGCCCTGATGTGATGCTCTTCTAGCCAGACCTGAGGCTGAGGCTTCCGATGCAGTTATCACAGTGATTCTTTAAGTGCTCCTGTTTATGTGTCTACACCGGTGGGTGATTCTATTGTGGTAGATCGTGTTCATCGTTCTTGTGTAGTTGTGATTGGGGGTCTTGCGACTCGAGTAGATTTGTTACTTTTGGATATGTTTGATTTTGACGTCATATTGGAGATGGACTGGTTATCCCTTTACCACGCTATCTTGGATCGTCCTGCCAAGACTATGACCTTAGCCTTGCCGGGGTTGCCTCGTTTAGAGTGGAGGGGGGACTCCTGGCCATTCCATCCGTTGTGTTATCTCATATATAAAGGCTCGGCGCATGGTCGAGAAGGGGCGTTTGGTCTATTTGGCATACGTTCGTGATTCCAGTGCTGAGGTTCCCTCTATTGATTCTGTGCCTATAGTTCGTGAGTTTCCTGAGGTATTTCCTTCAGACCTGGCGGGTATGCCACCCGACGGGGATGTTGATTTTTGCATTGACCTGGCTCCGGGCACTCAGCCCATTTCTATTCTGCCATATCGTATGGCTCCGCCTGAGTTGAAAGAGTTGAAGGAGCAGTTGCAAGACTTGGTTTATAAGGGCTTCATTAGGCCCAGTGTCTCGCCATGGGGTGCGCCGGAGTTTGTATGTCAAGAAGAAGGACGGATCGATGAGAATGTGTATAGATTACCAGCAATTGAACAAGGTCACAATCAAGAATAAGTACCCATTGCCGACGATTGAGGATTTTTTCGACCAGCTCCAGGGCGCCCAAGTGTTTTCTAAGATCGACTTGAGGTCTAGCTACCATCAGTTGAAGATTACGGCATCCGATGTCTCTAAGACATCTTTTCGCACTCGGTACGGGCATTATGAGTTCTTGCTATGTCACTTGGATTGACAAATGCCCCAGCAGCTTTCATGGATTTGATGAACCAAGTTTTCAGGCCTTACTTGGACTCGTTCGTGATAGTCTTCATTGATGATACTTTGATTTATTCCCGCAGCCGGGAGGAGCATGAGCAGCATCTGAGAGTGGTTCTTTAGACTCTGAGAGATAGTCAGTTGTATGCTAAGTTTTCGAAGTGTGAGTTCTGGTTGAATTCAGTTGCTTTCTTGGGTCATGTGGTTTCAGCAGAGGGTATTCAGGTAGATCCAAAGAAGATAGAGGCAGTCAAGAACTGGCCTCGACCCGCATCAGCTACAAAGATCCGAAGTTTCTTGGGTTTGGCAGGCTATTATCGTCAGTTCGTGGAGGGGTTTTCGTCTATTACAGCCCCGATGACCAGGTTGACCCAGCAGGGTCCCCAGTTTAGGTGGTCGGATGAGTGCGAGGTGAGCTTCCAGAAGCTCAAGACAGCTTTGACTACGGCGCCAGTGTTGGTTTTGCCCACAGGTTCAGGCACATATACAGTTTATTGTGATGCATCTCCTGTTGGGCTTGGTGCGGTGTTGATGCAGAATGGCAAGGTCATTGCTTATGCTTTGCGTCAGTTGAAGATTCGTGAGAAGAACTATCCAGTCCATGATTTGGAGTTAGCAGCCATTGTTCACGCGCGGAAGATTTGGAGGCATTATCTGTATTGCATGGCATGTGAGGTGTTCACGGACCACAAGAGGATGCAATACTTGTTCAAGCAGAAGGAGCTAAATTTGAGGCAGAGAAGGTGGTTGGAGCTGTTAAAGGACTATGATGTCACTATCTTATATCATCCGGGAAAGGCCAATGTGGTGGCCCATGCTTTGAGTAGGAAGTCAGCCAGTATGGGCAGTCTTGCATATATTCCGGTCGGTGAGAGACCGCTTGCTTTGGATGATCAGGCCTTGGCCAATCAGATCGGGAGGATGTTTCTGAGCCCAGCCGTGTATTAGCTTGCACAGTTGCTCGCTCTTTTTTATTGGAGCGTATCCGAGATCGGCAGTATGATGATCCTCATTTGTGTGTCCTTAGAGACACGGTGCGGCACGGAGGTGCCAAGAAGGTTACATTAGGAGATGATGGAGTTTTGAGGCTGCAGGGTCGAGTTTGTGTGCCTAATGTGGATGGGCTCCGGGAGTTGATTTTAGAGGAGGCCCATAGTTCCCGGTACTCTATTTATTTGGGCGCCGCTAAGATGTATCAGGATTTGCGGCAGCATTATTGGTGGAGGAGAATGAAGAAGGATATTGTTGCATATGTGGCGCGGTGTTTAAACTGTCAGCAGGTTAAGTACGAGCATCAGAGGCCTGGTGGTTTGTTCCAGAAGATTGAGATTCCTGAGTGGAAGTGGGAGCGTATCACTATGGACTTCGTTGTTGGGCTCCCACGGACTCAGGGGAAGTTCGGTGCAGTGTGGGTTATTGTTGATAGGCTGACCAAGTCAGCACATTTCATGGTGTGCCCGTGTCTACCATTTTGGACCGAAGTACGCAGTTTACCTCACATTTCTGGAGAGTAGTTAAGCGTGAGTTGGGCACACGGGTTGAGTTGAGCACAGCGTTTCATCCTCAGACGGACGGGCAGTCCGAGCGGACTATTAAGATTTTGGAGGATATGATCCGAGCTTGTGTCATTGACTTTGGAGGCTCGTGGGATCAGTTCTTGCCTTTAGCAAAGTTTGCATACAACAATTGCTACCAGTCGAGTATCCAGATGGCGGTGCCGGTCGCCGGTTGGATTGTTTGAGCCGGGAGAGGCTTGGTTGTTGGGTACGGATCTAGTGCAGGATGCCTTGGACAAGGTCAGGATCATTCAGGATAGGCTTCGTTCAGCTCAGTCCAAGCAAAAGAGTTATGCCGACCGTAAGGTTCGTGTTTTGGCATTCGTGGTCGGTGAGCGGGTATTGCTTCGGGTGTCGCCTATGAAGGGCGTGATGAGATTTGGGAATAGGGGCAAGCTTAGCCCTAGGTTCATTGGCCCATTTGAGAATCTCGATCGAGTGGGAGAGGTGGCTTACAGACTTGCGTTTCCGCCGAGTTAATCAGCCGTACATCTAGTGTTTCATGTGTCCATGCTTCGGAAGTATCACGGCGATCCTTCCCACGTGTTAGATTACACACTGTCCAGTTGGACAAGGATCTTGTCCTACGAGGAGGAGCCGGTAGCTATTCTATGCCGGCAGGTTCGTCAGTTGAGATCAAAGAGTTTTCCTTCCGGTCGTGTTCAGTGGAGAGGTCAGCCTGCTGAGGCATCGACTTGGGAGTCCGAGTCCGATATGCAGAGCCGTTATCCCCATCTTTTCCCCGACTCAAGTACTTTCTTCTTATGACCGTTCGAGGACGAACGGTTGTTTTAGAGGTGGAGGATGTGATGACCCAAAAAGTCATCACTTATTTTAGAAACAAATTCAACATTCTGAGGCCTAAAAACATCCTTTTACCTCACCTCGATTTGCGAATGCAGTTCGGGCATGCAGCCGGAAAGCCATTATATGAAAATCTGTGAAAAATAATAAATTTTGACTTTAAAATGAATTTAAATTGACTTCGGTCAACATTTTGGGTAAACTGACCCGGACCCGCAATTTGACCGTCCCGGAGGGTCCGTAGGAAAATATGGGACTTGGGCGTATGCCCGTAATCGAATTCCGAGTTCCCAAGCCCGAGAAATGAATTTTTAAATAAAATTGTTTTCTGGAATATTTATGAGTTTTTGAAAATAAAATGTGTTTAAAATTTGATGGTATCGGGCCCGTATTCTGGTTCCGGAGCCCGCTACATGTCTTATATGTGGTTTATGTCGAGCCTGTGAAATTTGGTAAGAAACGGACTTGAAATGACGTGAATCAGACCGTATTTGAGAAAATTTGAAAATTTGAAGTTCTTAAGTGATTTCATGATTTTGATGCTAAATTCATAGTTGTTGATGTTATTTTGGTGATTTGATCGCACGAGTAAGTCCGTAGGGTATTTTTGAGGTAGTGTACATGTTTGGTTGGGAGCCCCGAGGGCTCGGGTGAGTTTCGGATAGGCGTCGGAGTGTTTTTGGACTTAGAAAAATCTTGTTTTCTGCTATTTGCTAGTGTCCAGTTCTTTTGTACTATGCGATCGCATAGGAAGGTTCGCGATCGCATAGTGTGATTTCAGGGGGGCCCTATTTTACGCTATGCGATCGCACAGCTTCTTCCGCGATAGCGTAGAGTAAATTCTGGGAGTCATCATTTGTTCTATGCGATTGCATAGATAGGTCCGCGATAGCATAGAGTTAATTCTGGGGGGTCATCATTTGTTCTATGCGATTGCATAGAT
>NW_017687708.1:5127-6070 GCF_001879085.1 Nicotiana attenuata | reverse complement strand
TCAGCTGTTGGTTGTGCCCAATCATAAAGTTCAGCTTCTGGCACAAGAGGTCGCCCCCACTCTGACGTTTGGGTCAGCTTGATCATCCATGATGTTTTCGTTGACGTTATCTACGTCACCCATTTCAATTTCAAGTTGGTGTGTTTTTTGTGATTGTTTGTTCTTCTTGTTGGCACGGTTTAATGCCCTGAATGTTTTCTTGGGGTCTGAGAGTCCTTCAAGCAGTTCACCAGTCCTCGACACATGCCAGAAAGAGAGAGAGCGAGAGAGCACACAGTGTTTTGAATGAAACCAAAGGAAAAATCATAGCAATCACTTCATCAGCTGGTGTTTTGAATGCAACCAGAATCAGCTTCTATATTGTATATTATCTGGCAACGACTTTAAATTACGTTCTTCTTATGTCTCATTGAGCTTGAATATAATTCAGTGTTTCTATAGGCAAGTAAAGCTGCAATGATTAGTTTCTATGAGATGTTGCAGGTAGAACTTGGGACACAAATTGGGATTACAATAGGTACTAGTTGAATCTGAGTTGACCAAAGGCAAATTTCTCACGACGGAGGGCAAGCTGGAAGTAAAAAAACAACTAATGAGAGATGTAAGCTACTTCTTTTCATTTAAGGATATGATAATTCTTGATTTCCCACTAAATATTTAACATCACTTTTCAGGTCAAATGTCACACAATAAAATCTTTGAAAATTATTCTACCTACAACAGTACAACTAGTATTACATGATTCAAATTTCATCAAATTCAAATCCAAAAAATAGAGTTCGCTAAACCGTCCGAAAGGAATAAATGGTAATGAATATTCAGGTATCCAGGGGTACTTTGCAAATACTCTTGATAATCACGCTAACACATAACAAAATCATAGCCAAGGAAAAAAATAAACAACAGATTCTAACACAAAGCTAGAATTAAATAGCCCAAAAAC
>NW_017687708.1:0-1055 GCF_001879085.1 Nicotiana attenuata | reverse complement strand
TTTTCAAGATCACTTTTCCTTATGACCTTGCTACATATAGCTCTAAAGAAATTTCCCAACCTAATCAAGGCCAATGAAACATTCTTGGGCAACACTTTTCTAACAGCAACCTGGAGCAAGTAATGCATCATAAAATGAGCGTCATGACTCTTGTACCCTGATATTTTCATCTCCTTCACATGCACGCGTTCTGAAATATTCGAAGCACACCCTTTTGGTAATTTAGCATTTTTCATGACGGTACAAAAAAAAAATTATTTTGGTTCCATGTAGAAACAAGATTTAGCCAAACTTATAGTTCCATTATTGTTTGTTTTTGGTTGTAGCTCCTTTCGTATTCCCATTTCTTGCAAGTCATAGCGAGAATTTTCATGGTCCTTTGACTTTTCATCTATTTTCAATAACGTGCCGAGCAAACTATCACATATGTTTTTCTCAATGTGCATCACATCAAGATTGTGCCTCAATTTGTTATGCACCCAATATGGCAATTCAAAAAAATGGATCTCTTTTTCTACAGACCCTTAGCACTCCGAGACCTTTTTTTAGTTCCCTTTCCAAAGATATTGTTGAATTCAATCAGCTCTTCAAACACTTCCTCACCCGACAAAGGAGTAGGTGCAAGTTTGTGCTCCTCTTTACCGTCAAATGACTTCTTATCTCTTCGGAATGGATGATCAAGAGGCAAAAATCTTCGATGACCCAAGTAACACATCTTGTGACTATGTTTGAGATATTGAGAGCATGTGTCATAATTGCAAGTGGGGCATGCCAATTTCCCCTTAGTGCTCCATCCTGAAAGCATAGCTAATGCTGGAAAATCACTAAATGTCCACAATAAGGCAACACGCATTCGGAAAGTTTGGTTGGCTACAGCATCAAATGTGTCTATCCCCGTTTCCCATAGTTCCTTCAATTCTTCAATTAATGGTCGTAGGTACACGTCTATATCATTTCCCGGAGACGATGGACCTGGAATGATCATAGACAACATTATATACTCTGGCTTCATGCAAATCCACGGTGATAATTATAGTTCATTAACATAACTGGCC
>NW_017687707.1:5326-6071 GCF_001879085.1 Nicotiana attenuata | reverse complement strand
AGATGGCTAGAGTGACAGCTGGTGACAGTTGTGAAGCTGAATGCTTAGAGGGTGACAAAGTTAGTTAGGTGACAGTTGTGTACTGTAGGAGAGTTAGTTAATTAGTTAGTGGAGTAGGTGTTAATTATATATACTCATGTGTACAGTATGTTAGGTGATTAGCCATTGTAATCTTTTACTTTCTCTGCAGTTGAGATTCAATTAATCTTCTTCTTCTTCCTTCGATTCGATCTAAGCTTCAATTCTCCACCCTTTGATGGTGGAATTTATCATGTTTCTCATCTTAATTTTTAAGAGAGTAAAGTGGACAATATTCAACAAACTATAAAGAGCACAATTTGAAATAAATGATATATGTCGTTGCCCGTAGAAGGAACAAAACATACCAGATGTAACACATAGCAGAAGATTATTTTGCCTTGTTTTTTATATTTAAAAAGGAAAAGGCAGTATGATGCACAAAGTATTCCGCATTCACGCAAGGGCACGGGAAGGGCCGCATTTCAAGGAGTGTGATATAGACAACTATCCTAATGCAAGCATTAGTGGCTGCTTTACAGCTCGAACCCATGACCTATAGTGTCACACGAAATACTTTAATTTATAGTTTAAAATAGTTGTTTTAATTATCTTATGATAATTTGATTGTGTCAAGGTTAATTTCAAACACCTTGCAACTTTATGTAGCAATGGGCCATTAGCATACTACAGTAGCGGAGCAAGATTTTCATTAAGGAATATCAAA
>NW_017687707.1:0-646 GCF_001879085.1 Nicotiana attenuata | reverse complement strand
TTTGTTTTGTTAAAGTTATATGTCGAATCCTGACTATTCATGTCTTGCCTTATTTATATGCTAAACTTGCTGACTCTTTCATGATTCTCTCTTTGATTGAACCCTTGGTTATTCTGAATCCATGTAGTCTTAGATGTTATTTTGGCGATTCGATCGCACGAGCAAGTCCGTAGTATGTTTTTAGACTTGTGTGCATGTTTGATTTGGAGCCCCGAGGGTTCGGGTGAGTTTTGAATAGGCCACAGAGTGTTTTGGTCTTAAGGAAATTTTCTAGTATGTTGCAGGTCCGCAGACTTTGCATTGTCTGGATCGCAAATGCGAGCATCGCATTTGCGTTGAAAAAGAGGAAGGAAGGGGAGTCGTTCTCAGGTCTCATGTGCAAGCTGGGCCTATTATTTAGTGCTAGAAGCTAACCGCCATAAGCTCACCCTTCGGGTCTCGCTTCCAGCGCAGGAGGCCAAGCATTCTGCCAGACGTCCCGGCCTGGGAGCCCCGTTCGCCTTTGGTACTTCAGTAGATCAGCAAGCTTCTTTCCGACCAGACTGACCTAGCAAAGAAGTATCCCTTCGCATTTGCGATCAGGAGGCTGGGCAGGGGACCTTCGCATTTGCGAAGTTCATCGTCGCAATTGCGACTTAAACAGTGG
>NW_017687706.1:5028-6071 GCF_001879085.1 Nicotiana attenuata | reverse complement strand
AAACTTGAATTGTATTCGCTTGTTATCCAGGTGAGCGCCTGATTTCCAAAACTTGAATTGTATTCCCTTGTTATCCAGGTGAGCGCCTGATTGCCAAAACTTGAAATATATTCCCTTGTTATCCAGGTGGGCGCCTGATATTATCGAAACTCGAATTGTATTCCCTTGTTATCCAAGTGGGCGCTTGATTGCCAAAACATGAAATGTATTCCCTTGTTATCCAGGTGGGTGCCTGATTTCCAAAACTCGAAATGTATTCCCTTGTTATCCAGGTGGGCGCCTGATTGCCAAAACTTGAATTGTATTCCCTTGTTATCCAGGTGGGCGCCTGCCGTTACAACAAAACAGACAAAACAAAAGAAATTTTTCTTCCCCAGTTTGGGATCTGGGCATATTTGTGAGTGTTGATCGGATCAAGTTACCTACAGAGCTCTAAGAATTTAAAAGCTAAATCCCATTATCCAGGAGGGCCCTGAAAACTTCAAATTGAATCTCACCTTAGGATTGATAACTTTAAAGCTAAATTATATTTTCTAAAGGGAAAGCTTACGTTAAAACTTAAAACTAAATCCCATTATCCAGGAGGGTCCTGAAAACTTTAAATTAAATCCCATTATCCAGGATGGTCCTGAAAATTTTAAATTAGTTCCCATTATCCGGGGGGGTCCTGAGAACTTTGAAAATTAAATCCCATTGTCCAGGAGGGTCGTGAAAACTTTAAATCAAATCCCATTATCCAGGAGGGTCCTGAAAATTTAATCCCATTATCCATGAGGGTCCTGAAAATTTTAAACCCTACTATCCAGGAGGGTCCTGAGAACTTTTTAAAATTAAATCCCATTATCTAGGAGGGGCCTGAAAGCTTTTAAATTAAATCTCATTATCCAGGAGGGTCCTGAAAATTAAATCCCATTATCTAGGAGGGTCCTGAAAATTTAAAACTAAATCCCATTATCCAGGAGGGGCCTGAAAGCTTTTAAATTAAATCTCATTATCCATGAGGGTCCTGAAAATTTAAAACTAAATCCCATTATCCAGGAGGG
>NW_017687706.1:0-818 GCF_001879085.1 Nicotiana attenuata | reverse complement strand
ACTCTTTTGAGATTTTTCTTAATGGCATTTTCTGTGGTTCATTTTGTGTCGGATATTTGTGATTTAGTTTCTTCATGAAGTGTTTCATCCAAATATTGTTCGGTGTTGTCAAAGTGTTCTTCAACAACTGGAACAATATTTGGTATTTCTGTGGAAGTAGGCACATTCCTGGGTTGTAGAATATTGACCCTCACCTCTTTAATTTCCACACTTTGCCTTTCAACACTCCCACTAACTTCACCGTTCTCAATGAATCTTGCATTACCGGTTTCAACAATTCACGTACTATGATTTGGACAGTAAAAGACATACCCTTTAGATTTTTCTGGGTAACCAATAAAGTAACCACTTACTATTCGAGAATCTAATTTCTTTTCTTGTGGATTATAAACTCTAGGTTCCGCTGGGCAACCCCAAACATGCAGGCCGGGTCCAACCGAGAGATAAGATAGGTGGTATAGGATGACAAGTAACGTTCCAATTTCTGCACTACCCAAGTTAAGGCACAACAAGTCTTCTCAAGTTGAGTGTACTTCACCTTGTAAGATGTGAACTTCTTGCTGAGGTAATAAATTGCCTGCTCTTTCTTTCCCGTGATGTCATGTTGACCCAATACACAGCCAAAAGAATTATCCAAGACTGTCAAATAGAGAATTAAAGGTCTTACAGGCTCTGGTGGGACCAGCACAGGTGGATTCGACAGGTACCTCTTAATCTTATCAAATGCTTCTTGACACTCGTCAGTCCACTTGACTGCAGCATTCTTCTTCAACAGCTTAAAGATGGGCTCACAAGTTGTCATGAGGTGAGCAATGAAC
>NW_017687705.1:0-6071 GCF_001879085.1 Nicotiana attenuata | reverse complement strand
AATTACTGCAGTAAATAGCTGAAACAGTAAAATAATTTTACTGAGAGCAGCTTCTAAAGCGTATTTCTAACACTCCTCCTTGCTTTTGAAGCTGCAAATTCTGAATTTGTCCCTTGTAAATCTTTAACTGGAAGCGACTTTGTACGTAAATCTGCCAATTGATCTTTGGACTTGCAGTGAATCGAGTTCACTTCTGTATTTTGCTGCATCTCATAATTGTTAATGAAATAAGTTGGCTCGTTTTTCAGCTTCATTTGCATCTTGCCTTGAGACTTGTCAACTTTCTTCCAGAATTACATTGAAACCTGCATAATCAGCATCAGCATATCCTACTAGATCAAAATTACTATGTTTAAGATACCAAAGGCACAGATCAGTGGTTCCTTTTAGATATCTCAGTATCCTCTTGACAGCAGTCAAGTGAGACTCTTTTGGATTTGCCTGAAAACGAGCACAAAGTCCTACACTAAACACAATGTCAGGTCTGCTAGCAGTGAGATACAAGAGCGAACCAATCATACCCCTATACAACTTTTGATCAACTGATGAACCAGGTTCATCAACATCTAATTTAGTGGCAGTTGCAAATGGGTGGTGTCTATTTCTTTTAGATTCCTCCATTTTTAAAACTTTTTTAGTATTAGTCTCTTTNCTCAGAAGAGAATAGACAAAAACTATATAAATCGGAGGCTGAATACATCAGGTGGCTTAAGATGCAGGAATCCATACTCAGGCAAAAAGCAAGAGTCAAGTGGGCAGAGGAGGGTGACACCAACAACAAATATTTTCATAGTATTATTAGAGAAAGAATGAGAAAAACTCGAATTCATAGAATCAAAAATGAGAATGGTGACTGGATTGAAGGGAATAAAGAAATAGCACAAGCTGCAATTGATCATTTCAACGGTATTTTTACTCAACCAAATAGTACTAGTGATATGGACATTCTCAAATGGTGTGATAGATTGATTACAGATGAAGATAATGAACATATAATGCAAAAACCTACTGAGGAAGAGATCAAAGAGGTCATCTTTTCTATGGACCCAAACAACGCAGCAGGGCCAGATGGATTTAATGGTCTTTTTTTCCAACCTACATGGAGAATAGTCAAGAATGATGTTATAGAGTTTGTTTCAGCTTTCTTCAGGGGAGCCAACCTAACAAAATACTACACTCACACATGCTTGGTTCTTATTCCTAAGGTTAAGTCCCCTGACAACTTTTCGCAAATGAGACCCATCAGTTTGTGCAGCTTCACCAACAAAATTATTTCTGAGATCCTGACAACGAGAATCAGTCCCCTTCTGCCAAGGATTATTTCTGAAAACCAGCCTGGTTTTGTGAAAGGCAGACTTATAACAGAAAACATTCTTACTCAGGAGATTATAGATGGCATCAACAAGAAGAAAAGTGAAAAAAATATAGTAATGAAGCTGGATATGTCTAAGGCATATGATAAGTTGTCCTGGACATTTCTCACCTCTGTACTCAGAAAAGTAGGATTTTCTGAACTGGTCATTGAATTAATATATAGACTAATTTCTAATAATTGGTACTTTTTTTTTGATTAGGTACTCTATTGGTACTCTATTATCATTAATGGCTCTAGACAGGGAATCTTTAATTCTTCTAGAGGGTTGAAACAAGGGGACCCCTTCTCTCATTCACTATTCATTATTACTGCTGAATGCTTGACCAAAGCTCTTAACCAGCTTCACCTCAGGGAAGTCTTTGTTGGGTTTTCTAGGCATAAAAATGGACCTCAGATTAATCACCTTTGTTATGCTGATGATCTTGTACTCTTCTCGTCTGCAAACAAGAGATCTATAAAACTCATTATGAAGCAATTGAAGATGTATCAAGAAGCAACGGGTCAAGAGATCAACAAAGAAAAAAGCTTTTTCTTGGCACATGAGAGTATCGGCAATCATCACAAAAGAAGGTTCAAGAAGTGGACCGGATACAAGCACTCACAATTCCCGTTCACCTACCTGGGATGTCCCATATACACTGGCAGGAAAAAAAATCAATCACTTTACTGATATTACCACCAAAGTCCTGGCAAAAGCAGGTGGATGGCAAGGAAGGTTCCTGTCACCAGGAGGTAGAGCAGTTATCATTAAACATATACTTCAGTCTCAGACACTTCACCTGCTAGCTGCTATGGTTCCACCGGTCACAGTGATGAATCAGATTGAGATGTATTTTACCAATTTCTTCTGGGGGCATAATGAAGGTAAAAACAAATATCACTGGAGTTCCTGGGCTAAAATGTGTTTTCCAACAGAAGAGGGTGGTATTGGATTCAAGAGAATTCATGATATATGTGAAACCTTCTTAGCTAAGAGGTGGTGGAGACTCAGAACTGAAAACAACCTCTGGACTAGGTTCATGATCGCCAAATACTGTCCCAAAAGCAACTTAGTTGCCAAGAAAGGGAATTCTAAAGACTTTAATGCATGGAGGAGCCTGATAAATATCAGAAACAAAGTTGGAAACTAACATTCTATGGAGAGTGAATGAGGGGAACTTGCTACTCTGGTGGGATAATTGGACAGATGATGGTCCTATAAGCTCCTCAGTTAACCTCGCCTACAAACCAGGAAATACAGAGTGAAGGAATTCATTCAAAATAATAGCTGGGATATTGACACCCTTAAAAGTGAAGTCCCACAAAATATTGTAGATATTATAGAGACAGTGAAAATGGGGAATTCAGATACTAAAGACCAGGCAATTTGAAAGCCTTCATCAGATGGAAACTTCTCTTGTGTATCTGCTTACAAATTCTGAGACAAAGGGACAATCACAATACACTTTTCAGTAAAGTGTGGTCCAAAGAAATCCCCTTCAAGATCTCCTTCTTTATGTGGAGACTGTTGAAAAACAAACTTTCACTAGATAATACTAATTTGAGATTTGGATTCCAATTAGTCTCCAGGTGTTGTTGCTGCAGACAATCCAAGGAAGAGAACTTGCAACATGTATTTGTGGAAGGAGAGACATAGCCAAAAGGGTATGGCATATCATTTCAAGCCCACTTGGCATCAATTGTAGGGCCGCTGGTATCAACAATGTGTTATACCAATGGTGGAACCAACATTCTAAGAACCCATTGCACAAACTTATTCTTCACATAACTTCCATTATCACAAAGAACTACAGCCAGAAGACTACAACCATTACTAGAATATGCCAACAAATAGTGTTTCTAAATAAAAACTGCCATTGGAAAGAAATTTAGCAGAATGGAGGAAGAATGGTGTTGAATGATATCTGCCACATTGCGGATAATTACCAACCCAGACTGCGAAGCATCATGGTCACTTGGATTAACCCAGAAGAGGATAATTGGAAACTGAACTCTGATGGAAGCTGTATGATGATGATGGGTAAAGCAGGAGCTGGAGGGATTGTTAGAAGGGGAAATGGAGATATGGTAATGGCTTATGCTAATCCTATTCAATTCTTGACTAACAAATTTAGTGAATTGCAGGCTGCGCTCTTTGGAATCATATGGTGCTGTGAACAACAATTCAACAAGCTAACTGTGGAACTGGACTCACTACTGGTGGTTCAAATGATTCAAGGAAAAGCAAAACCACCATGTAGGCTTCACAATGACCTAACAACTATCAAAGAAAAGATATCACATAGAGATATTGAAGTATGTCATTGCTTTAGGGAAGGAAACACTGTAGCTGATTCACTTGCAAAACATGCAACTGCCATCATGAAGGACAAGATATACATGCAAGAAAATGATCTGCCTTGCGAGACAAAAGGATATTTGAGAATGGACAAACTCCAAATGCCTTCCTTCAGGATTGGAGCAACCAAACACCCAGGATGGTTCTTTGAACCACCATAGCCTGTTACTGCTAGCTGGTAGGATCACATGTAAGACACATTACACCAGCTGGCACAAGTTTAATTTTTTGAGAAATTAGGCTTTCATGCCACTATGTACTGAATGGATTTCCATTCCTTTTGCACAAGGAGGTCAGGCCTAGCCCTCCTCCTTTGTAATTGTTTTATTTGGAATAAAAGTTCCACACTGTGGGCTAAAAAAAAAACGTTAGACTCCCTTTTGCTAGGAGTATTATTTTCCATTGAGTTATAAAGCTCCCATCATCCAAAGACTCAAAAGTAATTAGAAAAGGACCTATCATATATTTTCACCAGAAAATCCACGGTGTTTGCTTCTCATTTAATCTCTCCATCTTTTCATGCTCTTTTTAGTTCTCTTTTTTTTTGGTCCTTCATTTTTTTGATGAGATCCACAGCCATGAAATTGACAGCCTCTTTGGAAAATTTCTCATACTCCTCAAGTTAAATCTCCATTCCAAACATCTGCCAAACTTAATCTGAATATTAAAAAAATCAGTTTGTAAAACACAAAATTAAGGGAACTTACCAGTCCAAATTGGAAATTACGCTTCAATGCCTCATCCAAATGCTGCTCATCCCCATAAAGGTATCTTATCACATCGCTCCTGACCTTACAGAAAGAAAATCCTATTACTAGTTAGTCAGCAATATGAGAATGTATCCATACTGAACATGAAATAACTGAAACGAAATCCGGGAGTAGAGTCAAAAGAAGTAATAATAGCAAATCACCAATATTAGGAAACAACGACATTTTGTCTTCATATTTATCTTAGTAGAAGAATCATATCAGGAATTATAAAAACTTGACTTGACCCAGTGATATTCAACAAGTTACTCACTGTATCTCAATACATACGTCCAAGTTTGTGGGTCATGGTTTTTAAGATAGGAATAGCACATATATATTATTTAGTGTTAAAATTGGTCTTCGGGGAACAGAACAGAGAAAATAATTGTATTAAGAGGAGTAAAAATGGCCTCCATGTAATTATTGTGCAACCTAAGGTTCAACAAAATTGTATTTTGCCCATTACTAAACATTACTGCCGGGCTGTTGATAAAGGAAATGAGGATGTTTAACTTGATAAGAGACTATTATCTTTGATTTTCCAGTATCACAAACTTTTGCCAGATTAACGATGCTAAAATTGCACGACTTCGCAAAAAAGATTGGAGCTTCTTGGCATGGATTAACATGCTTTAAGAAAAGCATCAAGTGGCAGAAGGGCATTTCCGGTAGTCAACAAAAGAACATTACCTGCTTCAGGATTGGAGTAGCACATTTTTCCCGTAGTAGTTGAGCATCTGAGTACGTTATGCATGGCACAGGTTTGAGCTCTGCATACTGAAAAGTAATGGAGAGTAAGTTTTCTGGACGAAATAGATTTCTACACCAGAATCATCAAGGCGACCAACTTGTTGGTTCTTGATAAAAGAAATTAAGGGAAATAACTGGGAAGATGACAAGAAAATAAAAAAATATACTGGAATAGATGTAAAAGGAACTGAAGCTGAAAATACTATATTATTTTACTGCATTTGGACTACAATTTATAAGAGAAATACTAACTTAAAAGACCTAAAAATCAGCACAAAATATGCTGAAAATAACTAACTGCTAGAGACTAGTTCACTCCTAAAGACTAGTACAAAATTATTTCAAATTCAAACTAAATTACTGCAGTAAATAGCTGAAACAGTAAAATAATTTTACTGAGAGCAGCTTCTAAAGCATATTTCTAACCTCCTCCTTGCTTTTGAAGCTGCAAATTCTGAATTTGTCCCTTGTAAACCTTTAACTGGAAGCGACTTTGTACGTAAATCTGCCAACTGATCTTTGGACTTGCAGTGAATCGAGTTCACTTCTGTATTTTGCTGCATCTCATGATTGTTAATGAAATAAGTTGGCTCGTTTTTCAGCTTCATTTGCATCTTGCCTTGAGACTTGTCAACTTTCTTCCAGAATTGCATTTTCTGAAATATTGACAACTTCTTCCTTACCTTATTTTCACATATGTCCTTAGTTGGAGAATTACCTGCACTTAGTAGATTCTTTTGGCTCCATTCTTCATCTTCGGTTGGATCAAATGAGAAATTTTTTACCTCTCATTTTAACCCTTAAAATCTCAAGTCCAGTTGCATCATAAATGAAACAATATTTATCTTCAAAGGAT
>NW_017687704.1:5357-6071 GCF_001879085.1 Nicotiana attenuata | reverse complement strand
CGATTTGAAAACAGCTGCAGGCTGCCGCTGACGAAGGTGAGAGAAAAAGATTGGCCAAAGAGAATGAAGTCTTACGAGCCCAAATCCAAAAGATGAAGCTAGAGGCCGAAAACCCCGTCAGAAGTGCGAAAGATACAAAGCTTATAGCAAATCTAAGGCAGAAGGTGAATGATTACAGTTTTGACCTCGACAAAGCAGAAAAGGAATTAGTTGGGGTCCGGAGACAATTGGCTAAAAATGTAGAAGAACGGGTGCGCATGGTTAAGCAGTTAAAAGAAGAATATGACAATAAGGTCGCAAGATTAAAGGAAAAGGCCACTGCCGCAGAAAACCGAATGATTAAACAGGCAAAGGACTTCAAAGTCGAGAGAGAACGCTGTTACAGGGCAGTGGCACAGTTAGAAATAGACTTACAGCAACTCCGGGAACAAAGCCAGGCGTTTGAGTAGACTTTGGAGGCTAGGGCCCAGCAGATAGGGCGGTTGCTCCAAGAGAAAGGAAGAATCCGAGAGAGGATCTTAACCGTTGCTCACTCTATTACCCGGAAATGCCAGATGTGCGAGAACATGACCCGTACCACCTTCTTTGCATCAATAATGATATTTGTGAAGCAGATAATGAATGACTTAGACAGACTTCAAGGGGAACTTGCATATAGGCCCGCGGCGAGACCGAATGATGTCCCGCGGGCACCAGGAGCTTTAATGTATTCAT
>NW_017687704.1:0-860 GCF_001879085.1 Nicotiana attenuata | reverse complement strand
TACAGTCCCTTTTATGCTGGTTTCAATGATGTGTCATGCATGAGGAGTCTCCGGCCTAGTCTTGATAATCAATGTGAAATAGTAATACAGGAAATTGAGTGTGATGGCGGAGGGGAATACGATGATGAGGTAAGCTTTGGAAGAAATCTAGTAAAGAGTTAAATCAATTTGAGGAAAAACCCAAGCCTAACTTGAATGACACAGAGGCAATCAATCTAGGGGATCGGGAGAATGTTCGGGAAACAAAAATAAGTGTCCATTTGGAAGCCCCGCTCAGGGAGGAGATAATTGAATTGTTGCTTGAATACAAAGATGTTTTCGCATGGTCATATGATGACATGCCAGGTTTAAGTACCGATCTGGTGGTCCACAAATTGCCGGTTTATTCGAAATGCTCGCCTGTCAAGCAGAAGTTGAGGAAATTCAAAACAGATATCAGTGTGAAAATCAAAGAAGAGGTTACCAAGCAGCTTGAGGCGAAGGTCATACGAGTTACTCGATACCCTACCTGGTTAGCTAATGTGGTGCCTGTACCATAGAAGGACGGGAAGACCAGAGTATGTGTTGATTACCGTGATCTCAATAAGGCGAGCCCGAAAGATAACTTCCCACTTCCAAACATCCATATATTGATTGACAATTGTGCCAAACATGAGATTGCTTCCTTCGTGGATTGTTACGCGGGCTATCACCAGATTCTGATGGATGAGGAGGATGCAGAAAAGACAGCATTCATCACACCTTGGGGAACGTATTGTTACAGGGTCATGCCATTCGGGTTGAAGAACGCAGGGGCAACGTATATGAGGGCAATGACTACCATGTTCCATGACATGATACATCAGGAAATCGAGGTCTAT
>NW_017687703.1:4998-6071 GCF_001879085.1 Nicotiana attenuata | reverse complement strand
CTCTTCCACCTCTCTCGAAGGATCGATAATACTCACGTCAAGTTCCTGGTTGGCCATGATCAACTTGTTTTTTTTTTGACCGGGTGTTGTAGGAGTGAGTTGCCAGAATGCCAGTCAACTAACCACTTGCCTGGACTCATCATCAACAACAACTTTGTTAGCGGTTAGAGCATTAATAGATAGGTAACCGCACATTTTGTGGAATGAATGCACCTAAGCAGTTAACCATTTCTATTATGCCTTTGCTTGGTTGCATGCGTCATCCCGGCTTTCTTTTTTCTGTATTTGCCATGCCTTTTCTCTCGTTCCTCCCTCTTGTTTTTTCCATTGTTTGTTTCTAGCATTTCCCTCTTTTCTTTTGCATTTCCTCTCTTATTTTCCCCTCTTTTTTTCTTTTCTCTTTTTCTATTTCTTTTATTTGGTCACGGTCGAATCCTATGTAGATTGCCTACATATCATAACCCCGCATGAATCAGACCAAGCGTAGTTCTTGCAAAATAAATGTAAAATAGACGCAAAATATTTTTGGGATTTTCAATTTTATTGACAGCAAATACTTCGATTACAAAGACTCAAAACTGACAGATTAAAACAAACAGACAAGAACTACAGACTCCACCATCCCTATTCTATTTCAAACGAAAATACAGACTCAATCAACTGACTGACTTTTAACGAAAAGAAAATACAGACTCAGACAACTGACAGACTCTAGTAGAAAAGGAAATACAGACTCAAATGACAGTCATGAATACATTAAAGCTCCTGGTGCCCGCGGGACATCGTTCGGTCTCGCCGCGGGCCTATATGCAAGTTCCCCTTGAAGTCTGTCCAGGTCACTCATTATCTGCTTCAAAAATATCATTACCGATGCAAAAAAGGTGGTGCAAGTCATGTTCTCGCACACTTGGCATTTCCTAGTAATGTAGTGAGCAACGGTTAAGATTCTCTCTCTGATTCTGCCCTTTTCTTGAAGCAACCGCCCTATCTGTTGGGCCCTGGCCTCCAAAGTCTGCTCGGCTACCTGGTTTTGTTCCTGGAGTTGTTGCAAGTCCATTTCTAATTGTGCCAAC
>NW_017687703.1:0-767 GCF_001879085.1 Nicotiana attenuata | reverse complement strand
TGAAGCCTAACTAACATGCTTTTGAATGTCTGCTCTATGCTATTGCTGCATGATTGTTTCTTTTGCCATAACTTAGCCTCACATGTCTGCTATTTGTGCATGCATTATATACTGAGTACCTCCTGTGATTTATTTAACTCGAAATTGATTTCTAAAAAACTTTTCCTTCCTTGAGATCCTGATTTTACTAGCCTGTCAAAGTCTAATTGATTCCTTTTCCTTTGATTGGCCCCATTGAATCTTTCCAAAAATAATTTCAAATCCTGTACTTAGACTTAATTGCCTATTGTATGACTTTATTTTTTCTTTTATGGCAACAGCCATTCTGCTTGCAAGGTTGGTTCTCCTTTCCTTATTTGGATACGGTTAGTATCCGTTTGAATAAGAATTCCCTGATTAAAGAGGAATCTTATACTAATTGATTCTGATTTGTGACCATGCCATATTTGTGTTAGATTTGTACTTGTTACCTTATTTCTCTATACGTTTTCAAAGCTATAAATATCTCCTCCCTTTTCTTTGAACACACGAACACAGAACGCAATCGGAGTCCATAAGTCACTCTCACTTAAAACTCTTTCTCTTTTACTTGTGCTGTTGTGGACTTTGTTTACTCTTCTTTCTCCTGCGCTCTTTTGCTTTTCTACTGGTATGTCTCAGTTAGTTTACATGTCTCCACCACAATGTGTTTACTTCTGCCCACTTCTGTCCAATTCTTTAGTTGACATTTGTTTCTAGCATATTGTAACATGTCCCCCCCCTTCCTT
>NW_017687702.1:0-6071 GCF_001879085.1 Nicotiana attenuata | reverse complement strand
CTCAGGTTTCTTCTCAGGCTTCAGTTTTTGACACTTTTATTCTTCTTCTCCCCTTTCTCTTGCTTCGGGGGTACCTTGGGTTTCTTTTCTGCGTCGGCAATAGCAATTATAGCTTTTAATGCTGGATCAAATTCTCTATCTTCACAGATCATCCCGATTACCGGCCCGTTGTTGTGAGCGGGCAACGGATTATTGGTCACATTCGGGGCTTCTTCATCCCTCAACACTATTTTCCCTTATTCAATCAAATCTTCCACAGCTTTCTTTAATGTCCAGCAGTTATCAGTACTATGCCCTTCAGCTCCTGAATGGTAGGCATAATGGACCCCTCGTTGATAAGTTGGAGATTCCGGGTTCTGCCTGTTTTGGGGAATAGGCTGCAGCAGATTCATCTGGATGAGTTTCGGGAATAGACTCGAGTAAGGTTCACCAATCGGCGTAAAATTTGGTCGTTTTGGTGGTTCCCGAAGGCAGAAGTTATTTTGCGGTGGTCAGGGATTATATTGGTTCTGGTGAGGAGGTTGATTTCTTTGGAATGAGGTGGATTTCGGTTAGCTTGTGGTTGCGGTCGGCCGAAGGTTTGAGCATTCATGACCGCATAAAGTGGAGGAGCGTAAGCCTTATCAGTATGAGGATAGTATTTGAGGGGTTCTTTCAGAGAACACCGGTCTAGGAGCCCGATATCTTCTCCCTCCCGATTCTGCCATCACTGTTTCTTCTTTCTTTTTGCCTTTGGCCATTCCTCCAGACCCGCCTTGGATGGCTTGGGAGGTTGCTTTTATGGCTGACTGGCTCAAGATTCTACCCGTTTTTAGCCCATTCTCTACCATCTCTCCGATTTTTATTGCCTCTGCGAAGGGCTTGCCCATGGCGGACATCATATTCTGAAAATAGTCTGCTTCCTGGGCTTGAAGGAAAACAGTGACCATCTCTACTTCATCCATCGGAGGCTTCACTCTTGACGCCTGTTCACGCCACTTAATTGCATATTCACGGAAACTTTCTGAAGGCTTTTTCTTTAGATTCGCCAAGGAGTTCCTGTCTGGTGCGATGTCTATATTGTACTGAAATTGTCGAACAAAGTCTCGGGCGAGATTGTCCCAAATATGCCAACGCAAGACATCTTGGTCCATATACCACTATGAAGCGATGCCAATTAAGCTTTCCCCGAAATATGCCATCAACAATTCTTCTTTGCCACCGGCACCCTGTAACTGATTGCAATACTTCTTCAGGTGAGCAATGGGGTCACCGTGTCCGTCATACTTCTCAAATTTTGGTGTTTTGAACCCTAACGGCAAGTGTACATGCGGGAACATACATAGGTCTGTATAGGATACACTCTTTTGCCTGCTCAAGCCTTGCATATTTTTTAAGCTCTGCTCGAGGCTTCTCATTCTCTTTGCCATCTCATCCTGCTCTGGGGCTTTGAGGGTTTTGTCCTGCCCCGATGTAAGCTTGTATGGTGGCTGCTGAGAGTAGGCATATTGAGTATAATGAGGAGGGTCTGCCTGAAAGACGGGATTTTGGAAAGTGAAGACTGAAGAGTCAGCAGCATGCTTAGGTAGTGATGGTTGTGTGGTTGCGGAGCAGGGTGGAGCCGTGAAGATGTTGGGAGCAGGTCCAGACGGGAACACCTGGGTACGACATCAGAAGGTGTTCCTAGGAAGTGAGCAGTTATGGTAGGTTGCCCCAAAGGAGTGTTTGGGTGGCTGATGGGGACAGTAATAGCACCTCCAGATCTAGGGAATAACTCTGGGAATCCGGGAATGGTGCTGGGAGGTTCTTTTCCGTTGTTCCAAGCATCCCATATTTCCATCAATCGCAGGCGCAAGATCCGATTTTCTTCAGCTGTAAAAGATTCAGAAGCCGGGACCCCCGAGATGGGGCTGTCTTCGGGTATGGGGATTGCAGGCAGAGTCATTTCAGACGACATCTCTGTGTTTCCTTTGGATCTGGTGAAATAGCGATGTGAGGCCAGCTTACCACAAACCAACCACTGTTGCTAAAAAGCTCAGCTGGAAATGGACAGCAACAACGGTTAGTTTTGAAACAAATAACAGATAGGTAACCGCACATTGGAGTGTGATTCACCTATACAGTTAAATGAATATCTACATGTTTGCTTCGGTTGCACGCGTCATCCCGGCTTTTCTCTTGTTTCTTTTCTTTCTCTTTTTGTTTTTCTCTCATTTTTCTTTTCCCTCTGTTTTCATTTTCTGCTTTTCCCTTTTCTTTGCCATGGTCTTTCTCTCGATTCCTTATTTTCTCTTTCTGCGTTTCTTTCTCTCTTGTTTTTCTTTTCTTTCCTTCCTTCGTACTTTCCTTTTTTTTTCTCTTTTTTTTTCTTAGGGTTACGGTCGAATCCTATGGAGATTGCCTACGTATCATGACCCCGCATGAATCAGACCAAACATAGTTCTTGTAAATAAGGCAAAAGTAAGAAAATAAATTTTGGGATTTTCAATTTTTCATTAATAACAACTGCGATTACAAAGCTACTAGACTATTTGCTTTTCTTTTCTTGGAAAAAGGAAAGTACAAAAACCAGACTCAAAAGCAAAAATACAGACTCGATTAACTAAGAATACATCAAAGCTTCAAATCCTGGGGCCCGCGGGGCATCGCCACGGGCCTGCGTGCAAGACCCTTTTGTAACTGATCTAGATCATTCATGACCTGGCAAACAAATATCATCACAGAGGCAAAGAACGTGGTACGACCCATCCGCTCACCGGCCTGACACTTCATGACAATATAGTTGGCAATGCTTTTGATTCTTTCCCTGATTTGGCCCTTTTCTTGGAGTAGTCGACTTATCTGTTGGGTACGAGCCTCTAGCACCTGAGCATCCTGGAAATGAAGGTCTTGTAATAATTTTATTTCCTTTTCCATTTCGGCGATTAACCCATAGCACTGTTCCCTCTCGGCCTGAAATTCTTTGTCCCGCCGAGCTGTTTTTTCTTCAAGAGTATTCATTTTTCTTTTCATGTTAGCAATGGTTCCCTCGTAGTTTCTCTTCATTTGTTGTACAAACTGGGCTCTTTCCTCAGTCTTCTTTGCCCATTGTGCTCGAAGTCTTGCCATGTTCCTCTCGGATTTTTCCAATTCTTCCTGACAGCCCATGACTTGCTTCTTTAACCCTTTTATCAATCTCTCGTCGGATAGACTTCTTTCTCAATTCCTGGCATCTATTTTCATTTACTGAATTTGGGCCTTGAGAGCTTCATTCTCCTGGGCCAATTTCTTTTTATCACCTTCATCAGCTGCGGCTTGCAAGGTGTTTTCAAACCGGAGCTCCTGAACCTGTTTTTCAAATGCTCCTATTCGGGCCCTGTACTCCTTTTCCTTGGCTAACCAATCCCATTGCACCTGGGCCTCGTTAGTGAATTGTTGTACATGTGGCAGGAAGCCATCCATAAGCCCATTCAACTTTATCTGCGGTCAAGGATCTTAAGCATGACGACCAGGCCTTAGTACCCTCAGGGAACTCAATACCTGTCACCCGGGTCTCGAATTCTGCAATACAACTCAACCCGGTTAAACCGTAGTTCATATAGCCTGTGCGGTGACAGAGGTGTTCCTGTACCCACAATTGCAAGAGCAAACCTTGAAAGAATTTCTCCCCTTCCCGACATTTGGTCAAAGCTCGGTACATTTCTGCTACAATCAGGGGAACCACTGTGCTAGTAGGTTTTTTCATGGCAACATCTAGCATCCCTACCAGGCCGAGGTCTATGTGACCATCGTTTCTTGGACAAATTACCACTCCCAAAAGGCTACCATGAAGGCTAATCCCCGTCGGGCTTCCCATTTGTCTTTATTTCCGGCATGTGTCAATCCTGTGTTGGGTTCCTCGAAACCTTTGGGGTTACCATACCGGTGATATAAGAAATGCAATGTACAACACCCTTCGCCAGATGTGGGTCTTGAATACCCGGGAGTTCAACCTATGAAGGGTTACCGGTCGTGGGGCCAATGGGTATCTACCTCGGAGGTTCCCGTTAAGACCCGCGTATCCCGCAATCTCTTCTAATGTAGGTGTGAGTTCAAAGTCTGAAAATCGGAATACGTTACGGGTCGGGTCCCAAAATGGTATTAGTGCCTCAATGATATCCTTCCTCGGTTTGATGTTCAATAAATCTACGAGACCGCCCAAACTTTTGACCACGGTATCTCTGCTTCCTTTTCCCAAATCATGCCACCACATATGGAGTTTCAAAGGGATCTCGCTCAGGACTGAGAAGGTTTCGATGTTACTTGAATTCATCCTGCACATTTATTTAGGGGAATTTAATGATTTATTTTGAAAAATGGCTATTTGTGCAAAAATTCTTTATTTAGAAAACAAGAACTTGGATTTGCAAATACGGCCTTTCAGCACTTCTGGGAGGAAGATTTTAAGGCTGTGCTCGCAAACCATTTAAAAATGACTCAAGGTGGCTGTTCTTGCAAAAACGGCCTTCCGGCGTCCTTTTGGAGACATTCGGCTTATTTCAAACAAGAATGGCATCACCCGACTTATTTATGACAAAAATTAAAATTTTGACATTATTTGGTTATTTTTGCAAAAAGGGTGGTTGGACCCGATGAGGGTTGCCTACGTATCTCACATCCGGTGAGAATCAAACCAGCGTAGTTCGGTCAGATTTGCCAAAATCAAAAATGTATTTTTGAACAACAATTTTCTTCCTTTTTTTTCAAATATTTTCTCTTTTCTCTTTTTTTTATTTTTCACAAATCCGGCAGCATTTCGGTACTATTTGGGCATTGGGGTTTTTTCAATACAAATGGTCACCCTTACGTAGTCCTAACACTGCTTATTTTTCATAATTCACTCATTTAGACGAGCCGGTCAACATGCAAAGCCGAGCAAATAAATGCGCAAGTAGCACGTAAGATGCATCAGGATGGTCAATTTATTTCAGGTCACCTGTCCTAGACGGACCCAACCCCTGTGTTGAGTCCCCTAAGTCAAATGCACATGATGCAAACAAGCGTCCTACTAGGGATCCGGTATGAGTTTTTGTTCTTCTAGGTTTAAATCCTAGGTTTATTGGTCTAGACCTGGCTTTCTCGAGCGGACAACTCGAGTCGAGGGGGAGGCAGCGTACCGGGGATACAGAAGCTCCGCCGGCTTAGCAACTTATCCAAACCTCGTTCTAAATAGGGAAAGACTCTAAACAGAAGAGAAGCTACACGAAGTGCACCCTTCTCCGTGATGTAGAAGACTCAGAGAGAGGAAGGGATTCGCGAAGGTTTGTATATACAATTTCAACAAATATCAAAGCGGTAAAACATTTAGCACATATAGCATGGAACATGTAGAAAAATCAGATAAAGCCAAATATAACAATTGTACTAAGCTCGAATTCTTGAACCCTGAATCGAAATTCTGGGTTCGTTTCCCCAGCAGAGTCGTCAGAGCTGTCACACCTCCTTTTTTACACACCTACCCGAAGGATAATGTATAAGGGAGTTTTTCCATTTAAAGTGACATTATTCGAAATGGGATTATTTATTTATTTTTAGAGTCGCCACTTGGGATAGGATTGGCTTTTGGTGTCCCAAGTCACCGGTTTAATTTGAATCCCAAATCGAGGAAAAATTTCGACTTCCCAATTGGAGTCTGCGAACCAGAAATTCTGAATAAGGAATTCTGTTGACCCGAGGGAAGGTGTTAGGCACCCTCGGATCCCGTGGTTCTAGCACGGTCGCTTAAACTATTATATTTGGCTAAAATCCAATTTTTACATATGTTCTACCCTATAGTGCAATTTTATGATTATTCACCGCTTTTAGTTAAATTTTAAGAAAGTGAACGTCGTTTAAAAACGTATTTTCGGATCACGTCACATGAAATGCACCCGGATCCTCGACACATTTTATTCGACGTTTTTGGATTTGGATTTGAGTCGCATGAAATGCACACCCATACTTAGGAAGGTAAAA
This sequence comes from Nicotiana attenuata, assembly GCF_001879085.1. Classification (NCBI taxonomy): domain Eukaryota; kingdom Viridiplantae; phylum Streptophyta; class Magnoliopsida; order Solanales; family Solanaceae; genus Nicotiana; species Nicotiana attenuata. The sequence goes on along the minus strand of NW_017687702.1, from coordinate 119 downwards.
ATATTAAAAAAGCGCGCCTAAAGTGACTAACATATTATTATCTTTGCGGGAGGCCGTGAATTCGCTAAACGGCACGTCCCAAATTCTAAGTATTTTGATGTAAGCATTTAATGAGGGCC
>NW_017687701.1:5295-6071 GCF_001879085.1 Nicotiana attenuata | reverse complement strand
AGTCCATTGGGCTTCATCACCAGCCCAATAGTGAATATGCTCATCTTAGGATTGCCAGGAGGGATCGCTATTCAGTGGGCTTCGATGTTAGCCTATGGAATTGGTAAACACAAAGAGGCACAATTCATATGGGACATAAGACATTGCTAAATTACTGGTTTCTTACTGAAACTATTAGATTGCTCAATTGGAATGACTTAAGGTCTCAATTCAGTTGTAGTACTTCAAGTTATGCCACCGTCTATTAAATCAATTCTGGGCTTGCTTAAAGCTCAAATAGTTAACAAATCCATATAATCAACAGATAAGCTAATTACCAATTGCAACAACAAAGCCTATTAATTAACTTGATAATGACTCCTGAATTATATACTACAAATGATGCTCCTGTTAACTTCTTATAATAGCATTGATTATTCATTTACTGATTATAGATGCACCTTTATGACCTCTACACCAATTTCATACTTGCAGAATGATCAAATCAGAACTAATACTAAATGACACTTATCACTCACAGTTTCAGCAGTTCAAAATCTGTCCAGTTTAATTACAAAGCAGTTTCAAACGATCCTACTTAATGCAAACAGTATAGGATTCGAATTACATGATTATTCTATGCATTTGAACTGAATAAAAACAGAGAGAGACAAAAGAAACAGCTCAGAAATGAATCAAACAGCCATTTATTGCTCGAACTCCCAAATCAACTCTACATTGATCCTTGGCATATTCTACAAGGCCAGAAATGTACCTGAGATTTGGATCAAAATAAG
>NW_017687701.1:0-1317 GCF_001879085.1 Nicotiana attenuata | reverse complement strand
GTCTCCTATGAATGAACTATCAATTTAGGAAGTGCATCTCCTATGGGTAAAACTTCAATGACTCAAACTAGGAAGTGCGTCTCCTACGAATGAACTTTCAATTTAGGAAGTGCGTCTCCTATGGGTAAAACATCAATGACTCAAACTAGGAAGTGCGTCTCCTATGAATGAACTATCAACTTAGGAAGTGCGTCTCCTATGGGTGAAAATCAACTTAGGAAGTGCGTCTCCTAAGGGTGAAAATTCAATGACTCAAACTAGGAAGTGCGTCTCCTATGAATGAACTATCAATTTAGGAAGTGCGTCTCCTATGGGTAAAACTTCAATGACTCAAACTAGGAAGTGCGTCTCCTACGAATGAACTTTCAATTTAGGAAGTGCGTCTCCTATGGGTAAAACTTCAATGACTCAAACTAGGAAGTGCGTCTCCTATGAATGAACTTTCAATTTAGGAAGTGCGTCTCCTATGGGTGAACTTAAATAAACCAGACTAGGAAGTGCGTCTCCTAGGGGAAAATCTCAATTTAGGAAGTGCGTCTCCTACAACAAAATATAACTTGAAAACCCCGACTAGGAAGTGTTTCTCCTAGGGATGATGTGCGATCTTCTCAATAGCCTTTGCGTAAGCAGAATTGGGGCATTACACCTGAAAATTTCTAGCTTCCCAGCTTTGGTATGAACATAGCTTCCGTCCCTGTTTCAGACAAAGAAAACTTGTGAGTTTAAACATGGTGGTTGGTTTGTGGCTTTGACTTTGAAGGCGGCTGCTTTTGCATTTGCCAAGACGACTGATTTCCACTCGCAGACCTTGCTTGTTCCCGATATCCTCTACTTTTTGCATTGCATGAACTGGCATTCTCCCAACCCTTATGTCTCACATGAATCCCAAAGCACGTCTATTGCTCCTACTTCGTGTACATGATGTTCTTTCTTGATTTAACCACTGGCCTCGGCCTTGAAGTTTATTGTTCCTTCATCCGCCTTGATAACTGATTCCCACTTGGAGACCTTGCTAACCACTTCCTTTGTTACCCTTAACGCAGAAAATACCTCGGATCCATTCACCAAGCACCCTCCATCTGATATGTACCAAACCTTTCGTGTTTTACCGAAAATACCTTTGATTCGTTCACCCCAAACCCTTCATTTGTTGCGTTGTTCATGAATTGACAAATACCAAGCCCTTCCATTTCACAAGGATCCCAAGGCATGTAGATTGTTGCCAACTCAGTGTGCCTGCTATTTTCCCTGACTTATGCGAATTTGATATGCGGGCCAGATCCTGTTTTGTTCAATTGAAAGCTGGTGGCAGATTTT
>NW_017687700.1:0-6071 GCF_001879085.1 Nicotiana attenuata | reverse complement strand
AAACTAGAGATGACTTGGTAGTTTGTGTGGTTGATCTGAAGGAAACTATAAGTAGTCTGGAAAATGGAAAGGTGATCTTAACTGAAAAAATTGTTAGTCTAGAACATGAAATAGACGATTTGATGGTAGTAGTTGTTGACCTAAAAGAAACCATTGAAAATTTAAGTAAAGAAAAGAATGACTAAATTTATGCCTTAGAGCAAGAAAGAGATGACGTCCTAGTTGTGATTATAGATTTGAAGGAAACAATAGAGGAACTTAGAGCAGAATGTGGGTCTGGAAAGTCTGATAAAGGAAAAGGAGTTGCTAGTGAAGCACATATCAGGCTAGAAAACGAATTAGATGCTGCAAAAACTAGTTTATGTGATAAACTTGAGAAAACTAGTCAACTTCAAGTAGATCTGGAAAGAGTAAAACAATGACCTTGAAAAGTCTCTTAAGTGGACCTGGTCCTCGGATGCTATTACTGCCATGTACGTTAACAATGGAGGAACAGGCAGGGAATAGGGTTTCAAAGGGAGAGAACTCCTTACAACCCTCGTAGCAAGTATGCTACTGTACCCGATAATTGGCTGTGTACCCACTGTGGAACGAATGGTCATTTCAAGAAAATTGCCAAGCCAGGGTTCAGTCTCTTAAGAAAAACAAAGTTTTAGCTGAAAGTAACTGCTGAAAGAGACCACGGTGGCCACTCATAAAAAACTAAAGTCACTAGTTACGTTTAGTNAGAGGGAAGCATGTGAAATCTTCATTTAAGACAAAGAAGGACGTTAGCACCTCAAAACCACTTGATCTCCTTCATATGGATCTATGTGGTCCTATGAGAGTGCAAAGCAGGGGAGAAAAAAGATACATATTTGTGATAGTGGATGACTATTCTAGATTCACTTGGACTCTGTTCCTTAGAACAAAGATGAGACTTTTGAAGTTTTTGTAGCCTTTGTGATGAAAATTCAAGTGAAAATGGAATCAAAAGTAGCATGCATTAGATCAGATCATGGAACAGAATTTGACAAAGCCAAGTTTGATGATTTCTGCAACGAGAATGGAATTACCCATAACTTCCCAGCCCCCAGAACTCCACAGCAAAATGGAATTGTGGAAAGGAAGAACAGAACCCTTGAAGAAATGGCAAGGACAATGCTGATCGACAGTGGGATTGATAAGAATTTCTGGGCTGAAGCTGTCAACACTGCCTGGTACTTGGTGAACAGGTGCATGATCAGGTCTCTCTTGAACAAAACTCCCTATGAGTTGCTGAATGGAAGGAAGCCCAGGCTGACTAACTTAAGAACATTTGGTGCAAATGTTATGTTCTCAACAATGGAAATGATCATATTGGAAAATTCGACGCCAAGAGTGATGAAGGAATCTTCTTGGGATATTCTTCTCAAAGTAAAGCTTACAAGGTTTACAATAAGCGGAATCAGTGCGTAGAGGAGAGTGTACATGTAACCTTTGACGAGTCCTACCTTTCCTGTGAGAAAAGCAACAAGGGTGATCAAGATGTAGAGCCTCTGGTAGTTCAAGGTAAAGTCATTGATATGGCAAACGGAAAGGCAGACATGATGAGTCAAGTGAAGGAGCCAAGTGAAGACAAAGCAGTCCCCTCCTCATCAGCCGGAGAGGAACCAGGTACCACAATTACAACCACTGAAGTTGACGAAAGAGTGGTTAGTGCAGTTCAAAGTACTCCACAGGTAGCTGAGAGAAGAATGCAAGGGAACCAGTCAGACTTACCCAGCTCCTCTACAAATGAGGCTCAAGTGCCCAACTGGAAACACAAAAGCTCACATCCTCTTGATAACATAATTACCCCTCTGGATTCAAGAGTACAAACAAGATCAAAAGCCAGGAATTAACTTGCTTTCTCAGCCTTTCTTTCCCAAATAAAAACCCAAAAACATCAAGAAAGCCTTAAAAGATGCAGACTGGATCACAGCCATGCAAGATGAGTTGCATCAGTTCGAAAGGAACAACGTATGGCACCTGGTACCAAGACCCTCAGATCGAACCATCATAGGAACCAGGTGGGTATTCAGGAATAAGCTTGATGAACATGGAAACACTACAAGGAACAAGGCAAGGCTAGTGGTTAAGGCTACAATCAGGAGGAAGGAATTGATTATGATGAGACTTTTGCTCCGATTTCTCGCATGGAATCTATTAGAATCCTCATTGCCTTTGCATCACATATGGAATTCACTCTGTTCCAAATGGATGTCAAAAGTGCATTGCTAAATGGATTCCTTAAGGAAGAAGTTTATGTAAAGCAACCTCCAGACTTTGAATGTCATGAACACCCTGAATATGTGTTCAAATTGGACAAGGCACTGTATGGATTGAAGCAGGCTCCTCGAGCTTGGTATGAAAGACTGTCAAAGTTTCTCTTAGAAAACGGTTTTACAAGAGGAAAATTTGACAATACTTTGTTCCTGAAGAAACGAGGGAGGAGCCTGCTCATCGTTCAGGTATATGTTGATGATATCATTTTTGGGGCAACAACTGATTCACTATGTGAAGAATTGCAAAACTGATGGGAAGTGAGTTTGAGATGAGCATGATGGGTGAGTTGAATTTCTTCTTGGGTCTTCAAGTGAAGTAGTCCACAAAGGGTACATTCATCAGTCAGCAGAAATACATCAAGGAACTTCTGAAGAGGTTTGATATGGAAGCATCAAAAGTGATTGACACTCCCATTGCCACTGCTACTCGACTAGACATGGATAAATATGGCTCTCCTATAAATCAAACCATGTATAGAGGCATTATTGGGTCTCTTCTCTACCTCACTGCCAGCATACCTGATATTGTCTTTAGTGTGGGGCTATGTGCAAGTTTTAGTCAAATCTCAAGGAATCTCATCTGAAGGCTGCCAAGAGAATTTTGAGATATCTTAAGGGAACACAGGACCTGGTCCTGTACTACCCCTTCAAGTGACAATGCTAATTTATTGGGTATGCTGATGCTGACTACGCAGGTTATCTTGTGGACAGAAAAATTACTTCTGGAATGGCTCACTTTCTAGGATCATGCCTCATCTCATGGGGCACAAGGAAGCAGAATTCAGTTGCTCATTCAACAGCTGAAGCAGAATATGTTGTTGCAGCTTCCTACTGTGCTCAGCTCCTATGGATCAAACAACAATTGGAAGATTTTGGTGTGTACACTGACAGTGTGCCTCTTCTATGTGACAACACCAATGCACTCAACATGGCCAAGAACCCGGTTCAACATAAAAGAACCAAACACATTGATGTGAGACATCATTTTCTCAGAGACAATGTGGAGAAGGGGCTTATCTGCATGAAGTTCTATAGTACAGAAGACCAAATTGCAGATATCTTCACCAAAGCATTGAGCAGAGAACATTTTGAGAGAAATAGGCTGGAGCTTGGGCTAATAAAGCCTAAGTGAGAACCTGATTCCCACCATATGGCTATGAAAGTCACATTCAGGTAAAATTAGCTAAAGTGTTTTCCGGCCAAGTCTAACACACTTCAATACCGTTGCAAGTAGACACGCATGATGATTATAGAAGCTACAGAAGCACTGCATGAGCGGTAAAAGAGGATTGAGAATTCTTGAAAGACAGGTCGAGAACCTGGTTCTTTTACCACAGGTTAGTAGTCTTGTGCTTTTTCATACATATCTTAAAAGGAAACAAAAATTGAGTGCTATGTCATCAATCTTTTCAGACCCTGTATGGCACGTCTTTTAATTCAAATCCCTTCACTTCCCTCTGAAACATTGCATCTCCCCACAAAACTACTACCATTTCAGAATCGGTTTCTCTCTCTCTCTCTCTCTCCCCCTCATTATTGTCTCTTCTTTCATTAAAACCCTCTGATCACTTTGAACGATCTCATCTCTCCTTCTTTCATCCCCTCTCCAGAACCTTCAAACTTCTTCTCTACCATGGATGAATATCAACCGATAATCCCCACCATAGTCGAGAAAACCCTAGAGAAAACCCTTGACTCCTCCGTTTCTAGTGAAATACCTCTCACCATTCCCTTTTCCGCAACCACTGCAGATGATACTCCTAAACCTGATTCTCCTTCACCCTCTATTTCTCCCATCACTCCTCAGACCTTTCTCTCCCTCTAAGTGTTGAGAACTCAGAAACCCCAAACTTGATAGCTTTTCATCTCTGTCGCTTGAGATCATCATAGCACAAAACAAAGATGGAGAACAGAGTGAGACTCCACATGTAGAAAAGCTCTCAAAGGTCAGTATTGATCAATCTTTAAGTACTCCTATCTCGAAGTTTGCTGCACCCTTGGAATCTTCAGAGAGAGAGAGGCCATAGAAAACATATTGACTATATCTGCTAATGGAATAGTGTATGGAGTCACCCCTACTATGTCTGAGTCTCAGGGGGAAGAGACTCAGTCATTGGTGGGAGAAGGAACTGTGGTGCTCTTTGAAAATACTGCACCAGAAGAAACTACTGGGACCCTTCTTGAAGGACCTGACCCCTCTCCTGAGGAAATAGGTCAAGGATCCTCTTCCCAGGTCAGTTTCGACCCTGCTTCTTCTCCTCACTTTGATGTTGAGACTTTGGAAATTTTAGCTCCTGCCATGCGGTCTAGTGATGAAGAAGATCGGGAAAATGTGGCCATAGATGTGTTCATTGCCAGAAGGAGGCCAGTAGCCACTCCTGAGCCCTCTCCTAAGTGAACCTACTACTAGGTTACAGGCAAAGGAGGCTCTTGAGTTTGCCCCGCAGAAGAGTAAAAGGATTAGCAAGAAGAAGAAGAAGAAGAGGCTAGTGAAAAATGAGGTTGTATATGACAAGAACATTCTTGTAGTGGAAGTGGATGAGGAAGCAGCAGAGGAACCAAGTTCCTTGGTCAAAAGGTCTCAGAAAAAGAAGCGATCTGCTGAAAATGCTTCAGAGGAAGGTGTTGCTACGCCAAGTTCAAAGTCAGTGAAAAGTGGTGACAAGTTAAAACAAGTAGTAGGTGAACAGTTATTGTTTGATGAGGACATCTTAGTGAAATCAAGTGGAAAGGGTAAGTCGAGTGTGAAGTCTGGTAAACGAAAGTTGGAAACTGTGAGGGAACCCGATTCTACAAAGAAAGTGAAACGTGATAGTCTGTCCGGTAAGGAAAGATTGAGGTACCAAAAGGTTATGTGGGGTCGCACTTTTGACCCAGAAATCTCTGAATGGCTAGTATGAGAAGACTACTAGACATGGTCGAATTTCAACAGTGAGGACATCTATTCAAAGTGGATATGCCCAAAGTCTATGAGGATGAGGTCTAAAGTTCCTATGCAGACCTCTTTCCTGTTGAATCTTACCATATTTGTGCTTTAGTTAATGGAGTAGATATTGTTTTGGATGCTGCTCTGCTTGGAGACATACTTAAGGTTCCTGATGAAGGTATATCCTCTATCAAGTATGTGTGTGGCTCAAATTTTAGGCATGCTATTGTAAAGGAGGGAGCAGTCCAACGGGGGGAATGGGTGCACAAAAAGGCTCTGCTTCCTGTGTATCAGCTCCTGTTTGAGTTGGTAAACAAGGTCCTTCTATCCCGTGCTGAGAGGAGGTCTATCACTTCCAAATCTGATATGTATTTGATGGAAGCACTGGATGGATTCCAATCTGTTAATCTGCCAGCCATAATGATTGAGCACATGCAAAAGGTGGCAGCTTTCAAAGATGGAAACCATGGTCTTCTTTATGGATTTCTTCTCACGCATGTCTTCAAGTTCTTTGATGTGCCTTTGGGACCGCCCAAGATGGGAACCAAGAGCAGACCTTCTCTCAAACTACTTTGGAGGAATGTGAATGTGTCGAAAAGGGTGGAGGGTAGGAATTACTTTAACAATCTCCCAGCTTATCAATGCCTGAGGAGATTAGGTAAGTTGAAGGCAAGGAATGCCATTCTGGAGAATCAGCAGGCTCAAAAGGACACTAGGGTAAAATGCAGAGATTGCTCGCCTGACCAAAGAAAAAGACTGATCTCACGACAACAAGTAAGGAGAAACCGTGAAGGAACGAAAGTACGTCTCGCAGAGACAAATAGTCGGCCGAATCGCCCGGAAACTTGATCTCGTTCTCT